>NC_053024.1:647276120-647368363 GCF_003073215.2 Triticum urartu | reverse complement strand
CAAGCTTGATTTTCTTGTTCGTCATGTTCTGGATGCAGGTCTGGAGTCCGGCCAGCTCTACGAAGAACCCCAGGACATGCCCTTCTCTTTCCAGGAGGTGAGCCGCGTGGGGACTTCGGGTCGAAATTTGGTGGCCGCCACCCAGTTGGAGTCGCGCGGCTCGGTGATGTAGAACCACCCCGATTGCCACCCCTTTATGGTCTCCACGTAGGAGCCTTCGAGCCAGGTGATGTTAGGCATCTTGCCCACCATGGCGCCTCCGCACTCTGCCTGCTGGCCGACCACCACCTTTGGTTTGACATTAGAAGTCTTCAGCCACTGGCCGAAATGGGGCTTGATGCGGAGGAAGGCCTCGCACACAACGATAAACGCCGAGATGTTGAGGATGAAATTGGGGGTCAGATCGTGAAAATCCAGCCCGTACTAGAACATGAGCCCACGGACGAACGGGTGAAGGGGAAATCCTAGTCCGTAGACAAAGTGGTAAGAAAAACTACCCTCTCATGGGGTTCGGGTGTAGGGATGATCTGCCCTGCATCTGGCAGCCGGTGCGTAATGTCCGTGGCCAGATATCCGGCTTCCCGTAACTTTTTGATGTTCTCCTCCGTGACGGAGGAGACCATCCACTTGCCTCCTGCTCCAGACATGCTTGGAGTGGTTTGAGAAGAAGAACGCGAGCTTGGGCGCTAGAGCTCGAGTGTGCGGAAATGGGTAAGCAAGGAGGAAGAATGCGTGGGTGAAAAGAGTAAATCCTTGTCCATTTATAAGGGCGGAAGAGGCGATGTGTCTCCCCACTTGCCTGGTAAAACCGCTTATTCCCCAGGCGTCGTAATTGATGGCGCGGTTGGGTTACCCACGTCCGTATTGATGAGATATAAGGGGAACACGATCTCTGCTTTGACAAGACGTGTCAAGAAAACCGCCTCGCGATATGTGCGGTGCTGGTTGAGAAAAACGGTTCGAATAATGACCGGGCCGTGGCGTGATGTCATGATGTCAAAACGTGTCAGCGGATTAGATTGGTGGAAATATTATTCTCTCTATGGTGGTATGTGGAACTTGTTTTGCAGGACCGGACACTATCCGTGTGTTCAAACTCTTCCATGGAGTATTCGGAGGAGGAACCCGCCTTGCAATGCCGAAGACAATACTGCGCGTCGGACTCATCGTCATTGAAGCCTAGTTCAGGGGCTACTGAGGGAGTCCTAGATTAGGGGGTCTCCGGACTCATCCTTTGGCCGGACTGTTGGACTATGAAGATACAAGATTGAAGACTTCGTCCCGTGTCCGGATGGGACTCTACTTGGCGTGGAAGGCAAGCTAGGCAATACGGATATGTATATCTCCTCCCTTGTAACCGACCTTGTGTAACCCTAGCCCCCTCTGGTGTCTATATAAACTAGAGGGTTTAGTCCGTAGGACAACAGACAATCATACCATAGGCTAGCTTCTAGGGTTTAGCCTCTACGATCTCGTGGTAGATCAACTCTTGTAATACTCATATTATCAAGAACAATCAAGCAGGGCGTAGGGTATTACCTCCATCAAGAGGGCCCAAACCTGGGTAAACATCGTGTCCCCTGCCTCCTGTTACCATCTGCCTTAGACGCACAGTTCGGTACCCCCTACCCGAGATCCGCCAATTTTGACACCGACAGTATGCTTCTCCATCTTTCTCCCATTTATATCTGAATTTTCTCTAGCCAGTGGGTTGCATGTGTGCTTGCAATGTGTTAGGGGATCCGTCCTTATTAACCAAAGGCAACGGCTGATGCAGTGACTTATAAAAAAAGAACCATTTTTCCACTTATCGATTGCATGAGGGTAATTATTGACAACTTTGAGGGCAATCTGATGATGGAAGGGGCGAAACACTAATCCCTTTATTAGTGGGTATATAGATCATATAACTGGTGAAGCCAATATGAAATAAGGTTCTCGCCGCCTAGCCCTCATTCTGGTGGTGCTTCTAGCATCATCGGAGAGTGTATGCTTCTCCCTCTTTGTCCCATTTCTCTCTGAATTTTCTCTAGCTAGTGGGTTGCATGTGTGCTTGCGATGTGTTGGGGGATCCGTCCTTATTAACCAAAGGCGATGGCTGATGCATTGACTTGTAAAAAAAGAATTGTTTTTCCACTTATCGGTTGCATGAGGGTAATTATTGACAACTCTGGGGCAATCTGATGACGTAAGGGCAGAAACACTAATCCCTTATTAGTAGGTATATAGATCAGATAACTGGTGAAGCCAATATGAAATAAGGTTCTCCCCACCTAGCCCCACTCTGGTGGTGCTTCTAGCCCCCATTCTGGTGGTGCTTCTAGAATCATCGGAGAACGTATGCTTCTCCCTCTTTGTCCCATTTCTCTCTGAATTTTCTCTAGCCAGTTGGTTGCATGTGTGCTTGCGATGTGTTGGGGATTCGTCCTTATTAACCAAAGGCGATGGCTGATGCATCGACTTATAAAAATAATAATTGTTTTTCCACTTATCGGTTGCATGAGGGTAATTATTGACAACTCTGGGGGCAATCTGATGACGGAAGGGCAGAAACACTGATCCCTTTATTAGTAGGTATATAGATCAGATAACTGGTGAAGCCAATATGAAATAAGGTTCCTCCCACCTAGCTCCACTCTGGTGGTGCTTCTAGCCCCAATTCGGGTGGTGCTTCTAGCGTAATCGGAGAGCGTGTGGAGATTTGTCATCTTTGTTTGTGTGTCTACAGGTTGGACCCTCCGATCTACGCATCTCTTCATCGACGGTGGTTGCTGCTCTAGTCCGCTTGTCCAATGAGGTCTTAGCACGACGACTTTTTTACTGTCTACTACAACAAGGTTTGCCCCGCTCTGATGAGGGAGGCACGATAATGGCAGCGCGCCTTCAGCTCGCTCCAGTGAATGTTTTAGCAAGTACTCCCCATGTAAACTAATATAAGATCTTTTAGGTCATTAAACTAAGCTGTAGTAAGTGATTTAAAGATCTTATTTTAGTTCACAGATGGAGTAAGTCGGAGCTTAGCCCCTCTTATATGACAAGAGGATTCTCCTAATTTTCTTGTAGCTGTCTTATCAAACGATATAAGTGTTTTGCCTGATGAATAGAAAACGCGATGAAGCCTTTCCATTTAAAAAAAACTGGTGAAGCGATATCAAATTCGGGTGCATTCTACAATGAGTAGATCACCCCCGATACACGTTCTTATTACAGAGAGCTGATTAACCATCCTATTCCTATGTTAGAAAGATGTACATATCAGTCACTCTGTTGGTGTTGGATAGGGGCAGAAGGAGGAGGGAGGCAGACATCACACCGGCATAGTCCATTATAGTTGCAACTAGCACTCCAATTGCATTGAGGGCACGCGTGCCCTTCCCCATTCACATGCTCGCGGCAAATGTGCAGGCAACCTACCTGATCACACGGTAGCGGCGTCTTGTGAAGTGACGCTGCACAATTGTCCGCCTTCACTGCAGCCTCTGCAGAAGAACAGAAAAAACCACAATACCGTGAATAATGTAAAGCGTATGATTGTTTGTCGAGTCGATGAAGCGATGAGATGCATCATCGTAAGAGGAATACCTGATGCCAGCACGAGGAAGGCGACTGCCAGGAGCAGCGTGTGTGCAGTCTTCATCTTTAGGAGAAAGACTTGGTTTGTCTGGCTCGATCTGAGTTGCGAGGAACAGACGAGATGGCAAAAGCCTTTTTATAGTGATACTGAAATGATAAACCAGGAACCGTTTCAATGCTGAATTAATAGGGATTAACGAAATTAATTTCTGGACACTAATGCATTCTAAAGAACGTTAATTAATTCTCCCTATACGCCTCGTATCATTAGTACTACGTCCGTTTTCAAATATAGTGAAGCAATATGAGTGAACATATACTCTAAAAGACCTCTATATACATCCGAATCCGAATGTAGTTCTATAGTGTAATCTCTAAAAGAAGACTTATACTTCCTCCGTCTCAAAATAAGTGTGTCAACCTTAAGAGGGTGTTTGGATACGTTTTAGTCTCATGACTAAAAGTTGTGGGACTAAAACTTGCTAGCCTCAGCCATGGTTGGATCCAAATACTAAAGAGACTAAAATCAAGTTAATGAGCATTTATTATCCTCCAAACCCTCCAATTCAGAACTCGACTGTGTTAAAGGAGGGAATTAAATAAGCAGAGAGAGACTAATCCATATTTTAGTAGGGATACCCCTGACTAAAAAATTTAGTCTTAAGACTAGTTTTAGCCCCTCTTTAGTCGGGGATGCTTGGAACTTTAGCCTTTTAAAGAGACTATTTTTAGTCAGACTAAAATAAGTCCCTTGGATCCAAGCACCCTCTAAAGCATCTCCAGCCGTTGGCCCCCTAGGCGGCGATTTTACGCGCCTCCTGGGGGTGAGCCGGCGCTAAAATCGGCGCGGGGGCAAGCGGGTTCCCGCCCCGGACGCGTTTTTTTTATTAAAAAAACTAAATTCGGCGAAGTTCGGCAAAGTTTGGCTAAAATTCGGCAAACTTGATATTCATATTCAACATGTTCAGTGTTTTACATAAATTATTTAAAAAAACTAATCTACGGGGCGAAGAACTCGATCAGCGCGGCGAAGTCGCCGATGTCGCCGCCGTCCTCGTCGTCGTCGGCGGCCTTCTCCTTCTTGACGGCGCGGCCGCCCCTGCTGGACCCCTGCCCGGCGTCTTCATGGCGGACAGGCGGTGGCGGCGCATCGTCGTCCTCGCTATCGTCGAGGACGACGATGCCTCCCTCGTCCCGGCCACGGCGACGAGCTTCGAACCGCGCGAAGGCGGCGCGCTGGCGCTCCCTCTCCGTCTGCACCCAGTCGTCGCGCGCCCATTTGAGGGCTGCTTCATCGTCGAGCGCCTCCTCCTTGATGGGCTCCGTCTTCACGACGGGGAGCCCCAGCTCCGGCTTGACGGCGGTGAGCCCCGGCTCCGTCTTCGGCTTGACGAAACGCGGAGGAGCCGAGGAGGTGGCACGCCGGCCGCCCTCGTTGATGACGATGTCGGCGCTGCGGGTGCGCCGGCCGAGCGGCGTCTCCGTGGCGGGCTCTGCCTTGACGCCAAAGAGTGCCGGCGAGCCGGAAGAGTGGCAGGAGGAGCGGGAGGAGGAGGAGGTGGCGAACCTCCTGGGCACCCACGGCCCGGCGCTCCGGCGAGGGGCCGGCACGGCCACCGCGGCGGGTTGTTGCCGCCCTCGAGGCGTGCGATCACCTCGTGCAAGGTGCGGGCGGGGACCCCCCACTAGACGCGGCGGCCGTCGCCGTTCTTCGTGCCGCCGACCACCGTCGCCCAGTTTGTGGACGCCAGCCTCTGCGCCTGCCGCCGATGGAAATAGTCCGTCCAGGCAGCGTGGTTGTCAGCAGCGTACTGGGGGGGCGCTGCTCCTCCGACAGAGACGCCCGCACGCGGTCGACCTCGGCGGCGAAGAGGCCGGGGCGGGCGTCGACGTCGGGCACAGGGGGGATGGGGACGCCATCGTTGCTAAGCTTCCACCCCGTCGGTCCGGCGCACATGTCCGGCGGCGCCGAGATGTTCGCCTCGAAGAGGCCACGACTCGCACTCCTGGAGCGTGCGGCAGCCGAAGCCGCTGGCCGCCGCGGCGTCGTCGGGGAAGCGTTCGGCCATGGAGAGAGAAGGGGAAGGGGAAGGAAGGGGAGAGCGGCAGAGCTCGGCGGCGGAAGGGAGTGACGGCGGCTGGTTTGGGCTCGGGGGTGGAAGGGAGGGACGGCGGCTGCTGTGGCCAGCAGCGAGGGAAGCCTCTGTTTATATAGCCCCAGACCGTGTGAACGCGTGACAGAAGTGGAGGCGTCGCCGCGCCTACTCGCCCGTGACGCGTCGCCGGTGAGGAATCAATGGCAAGGCTGACCGGCGGCAGCCTTGCCATTGATTCCCCGCGGGAAACCGAGGCGTTCTGGGAAGGATGAGGCGCGTGCCGCTGACTCGGCGGGCCCGCCGAGTTTTCACGCCAAAACCCCTCGTCCCGGCGCCCCCGAGCGCCCCCTAGCGAGTCGGGTTCAGCCTCGGGCCGCCGGTGCCGATTTCGGCCCAATCCGGCGAAAAACGGATTCCTGGGGCAGGACTGAGCCGAATTTTTGGCGCCGGTGCGGCAAAAACGTCTAGGGAGGGCCTGTTGGGGCCGCGGCTGGAGATACTCTTAGTATAACTTTATACTAAAGTTAGTACAAAGTTGAGACATTTATTTTTTATTTTGGGACAGAGGGAGTAAAAATTTGGTCTCCTCCTTATTTTGACAAGACTTGCAAGATTATTTAGGAACGGAGGGAGTAAAAAATTTGGTCTACTCCTTATTTTGTCCGAGACTTGCGAGATTTTCTCTCCGGTCCAATGAAACTATGATGAGATAACCGGTGCATGATAAGGGAAATACCAGCCCAGAAAATGTGCAGAAAATGAACTCTGCTTCGGTACAATCTCCCTAGAAAAGTTTATAGATTTCAGTGCAGATTAAAGGCCAAGATCAGAGATTACACCTTCAAATAAAAAAGGAGTATTTAAATTAAACCCGAGCTCACATGCTCCCAGATAATTTGTAAAGTCGGAACAAAAATAGTAAAAAAAAAAGAAAACTGTTTTTTGTGGTAAACATTGATGAATGTTTTAACTGCCTGGAAAATTTTGTGATGAAATGACATTCTTGGAGGTCCGGGCAAAAAAATTGATGCTCCGAAAAGACTATTGTTGTAAGCATTTTAGAGCATCGATTTGGTTTTTTTTGTCCAAACCTTCAAGAATGTAATTTCAGCACAAAAATTTGCTGGTAGTCAAATCATTCATCAATGTTTATCGCAAAAATATTAGAAATTTTATACTATTTTTTGGATTTTACTGTTCATCAAAGAGCACGTGAGCTCAGGATCAAAAGAACACTTTGCTTTTTGCATCCAAATCAATCTATTCAATACATTTTATGTACGGGCTAATATGGCGATAGCATTTTTAAGTAACTTTAAGATTCGTGTATACTTTTATGGGATGTTGTACCGAAGCAAAACTCCACTGTAGTTCTTTTACAACCCCCCAAAAAAGGAGAATATTACAGAATATACCTTTGCTTCAGCACCACGCGACACACTTCATCATTCAGAGCCGTTTGCTTGGAAACACGAGATATAGCTATATTTCTTATTGGTTACCTTGGCTTACATGTTGTCCACATACTCACCTCAATCCCTCGTTGTGAAACAAAAAGATGTCCCAGTACAGCCAGAACCCGAAAAGGAACTCAGTGGCCACAAAGTAATACAACCACAATGCCTCAGCCTGACTCACTTCGTTCCACATTGGTGTCGACGAGTTTACACACTCTTCCAGAAGAGTCCACAAAGCCTAGGATTATTCTTGTATATCGACGGGTTATCAAGCGTCTGCCGCTGTTTCCCTATATGTATCCTCTCCCTGATAGATTGTTGCTCGAGGGTTCAGATAACTTATGCTCTTCAAATCCGCAAAGCTTAGAGGAAGTTTCTCCCGTAGTTGGTTCTCAGAAAGGTCCGAGGATTCCTACTTGATACTGTTTTTCCCCAATCGGTGTCGGCGACTTGGCAAGGCATTATGCATGGCCTTAATATTCTTAAAAAGGAATTCTTTGTAGGGTGGTTGATGGATCAAGTATAATTGGACAAATAATTAGATTCCAGGGAACTCTGGCCTACAAATGATGGGTAGAAGGAATAGAACAAGTCTCAACTCTCAAGTGGGTGTCTGATTTATTCATGAGTGGGTTGAGGAGTTGGGATGAGAATTTGGCTACACATCTTTTTCAACCCCATGATGCAGAGACTATTTTAAATTTGTGTTTTCTTCCTTCGGGAGTTGGAGACTTTCTTGTGTGGCACTATGAGAAGAATCATTTTGTTCGTAGTTGAAAGTGTGTACAATCTTGCTTCAAGCCTCCAGGATTCTATAGGGCAATATAGTGATGTCCTGAATGGGGAAAGGAGAATGTGGGGTATTATTTGAAAAGCCAAGGTTCCTCAGAAGATCAGAATTTTTATCCTACTGTGTCATGTCAAATAACCTTGGGGTTCAGGTTAATAGAGTTCCGCATCATCAAGTTACTTCAGGTATGTTCTTTATTTGAAAATACCTTTCATGCTCGTATAAACTGTCCTAAGGCTCGGCCTTTGCGTATGGCTTTGAGGTATGTGCAGAATATTCCGGGGCAAGAATACTCCAAGTTTTCAGGGCCAAATTGGTTGCTTATCTTGCTAGATCAGTTTAGCGTGCCGCTTGGTGAGCAAATTATATTCCTATCCAGGACAGTTTGGCATCTAAGGAATGATTTGATTTTGGGAAGAGGGAGGAATCTGTTTCAGGCTCAGCTATCTTTATCGATAATTATTGGGCGTTCTTTTCCTCTTGCTAGTCCAATGTTGAGGTTGTTCCTGATAATAAGGGTAAGGGGTGTGGATGCTGAATTGAGGCTTGTCCCCACTGCGTTGATAACTCAGGTGGTGTGGCAACCTCCCCCTGATGCATGTATTAAAATGAAGTTTTGTGGATAGTATTAGCGCCGTGAGTGTGGGGTTGGTTGCTAGGAATTCCTCTGGTGAATTCATCATTTCATCTTGGGAGTTTATTGGGTGTTGGACTAGTCTGGATGAAGCAGAATTTCGAGTGTGCCTCGCAGGCCTCTATATTGGTATATCTCTTAACAATCATATTATTTTGCAAACTGATTGTACTTTTGTGGTGTCTTTTCTTGCAAATGAGAACCTAGACAGGTCATACCTCATTGATCTGAAGAAGTAAGCGTTGAGTATCTCCAAGGTTCTACCTGGCTTACACATTTCTAAGATTAACCGTCAAGCCAATGTGGTGGTGCATCCGCTAGTGAAGTTAAGTTTTGATAATATATTGGGTGGGATCCTTGTTATAGTTTTCCGCTCTATGTGGCGTATACTATAAGAGATGATTTGTAATAACATTTTTAATTAATTAATATATGGTGTTTTTTTAAAAGAAGTCCAAGGATTCCAGCAGTACCAGGTTGCCAGTGTCTTTGGGAATATAACCAAATAGCTTATTCCCAGATAAATTGAGGTATCTCAATCCAAGAAGGTCGTTAGCCCTTTTAAGATTTCTTGTGAAAGAGAGTTACCAGATACGTCAAGACCTGTCTTGGCTGCTATACTCAGATGGTAAATATGATCCACATTCTCCCGAACTATATGAGTATGCACTTGATAAATATATTGGTGAACGTATATGCAATGCTTTCCTGTTCTTGTGACATGCCAGTAAAATACGTAAAATCGTCGGGAACAGGTTAGATGAGCTTGTTCTTTGACAAGTCCAGCACCTAGAGTTGGTGAAATTGTAACATGTGGTGGGGTGCAGGGGCATTGCTAGGCCCCGGGTTGCCAGGGCCATGGCCTAGGGAGTGGAGAGCATTTTCTTCATTGACTGTAGCTACAATGACGCTACAACAGCTACCGTATGTACAAGGTTGGCCCATGGCGTAGGTGGATCTTGTTTACGGCACTGGTCGGGTATGGTACCAACAGATATGTTTCATGATAAGCAAAGAAACATGTGTTCGGGCATGCTCATGCTTAACCAAGAAGGTATTGTACGAGACAAATTATTGCCTCCAAGATCTAGAATCCTAAGATTTTTGCATTTCTTAAGACCCAGAGGAAAGGTTTATGTGAATTGGTTATTGGTCAGGAGTAAATATTTAAGAAGGAAGCATTGAGTATCTCCAAGCTTCTACCTGGCTTACACATTTCTAAGATTAACCATCAAGCCAATGTGGTGGCGCATCCGCTAGCGAAGTTAAGTTTTGATAATATATTGGATATGATCCTTGTTATAGTTTTCCGCCCTACAATGTCATTTGTTGTGAAGTCAATATATTGTAGGGTTGAATGTTGAAGTGTATATGTGGACTACCCAACCCTTTCTTTAGTTCATACTTTTGCTTGTGTTGCCTAGTGCATGAAGCTTAACATGGTATCAGAGCCTAAGGTCTTAATTTCAAGTCCCGGCTTTCGCAATTTATTCAAAAATTGTTGATGCCCATCTTTGTGTCCACGTATAGGCCTCTTGAGCTATACCTTTGAGTCTATTCACATATTGACTTCTCGTGTCACACGTGAGAGGGGGTGTTGAAGTGTATATGTGATTACCTAGCCCTTTCCATCAGTTCGGACTTTTGATTGTGTTGGCTAGTGCATGAAGCTTAACATGGTTTCAGGGCCTAAGGTCTTGAGTTCAAGTCCTGGCTTTCGTAATTTATTCAAAAATTGCTTTTGTTGTGAAGTCCCATATCTTCCAGAGGATCGTGGGGAGCACTTCAAGCCAGGCGCAAGTGTCCATCTCGATGGGTGAGCCAGAGATCTTGAAACCTTGGTGGTGTGGTTAGGCTGAGCTGGAGCCAAATCCGAGAGGCAATCAGACAGGCGATGAAGACACTGTGAGGTTGGTTGCATGGGTGTTACTTGTCGTGCCAAGATATCCAAGGCAGTAGGGGAGTGAAGTTGTGGATTAGGTATTTGAAAGCAAACTTCATTACAAGACAATATGTTTTGTGTAGCTAGATCTTTGATGGATAGACCACCAAATTCCTTAGGTCTGCAAACGTTTCTCCATGCGACGAGGCACTTGGACCCTGCACAAGATTCCTCCCTGGTCCAAAAAGGCTCTTCTGATAGTGTTAATAGCATTATAAAAATTGGTAGTTCGAAAATATAAATAAAATATGTTGCTAGAGAGTCCAAAACCGAAGAGATCGGAACAAGTTAACCAGTGCGAGAGAGTAGTTTGTCACACCAACTAGGAATATGCTCATGCAATTGGATATGATGGGATGCAAAGCAAAAGCTGGTAACTTTGGGGGTGGGTGAACACGGTAGTCCTAGGTAGGTTTGGGGGAAGCTAGAGATAGCATAGCCTAGGTGTCGAGCAATTGAAGCTGCAGTGTCATTGTCGATATGCAAGGGGGCGAACATTGTCTTGGAGAAATTTATGTTTAGTCCAGTGGCCATAGCAAAATCATCATGCATCATGAATAGTCGAGCAGTTGCATTACAAGAGGCATAGGCCATAATCAGAGTGTCATCCGTCATACTAGAGAACGAAGAGTGGAAGGTCAGGGTAGACTAGGTGTCCTAAGTGATTATAAGGCAAATTGGCAAAGCTAAGAACCATTTATTGTAGTACAACAGTGACAATGATGAAGAGATAGGGAGAGGGGGTCTTCCTATCGCAGGCCTTTCTTGAAGGGAATCGAGTTGTCGGGAATGTCGTCAAGAGGACTGAAGTTTTTCGGTGGTGAGAATATCTTTGATTCATGAACAAAAATGGGAGGGGCGGGAGGGAGCCCGATGTCACAGATAAGGAGGAGAGTGTGTTAGGAAATAGAGTCAAAAGCTTTCCTAAAATCAAGTTTGATTACCACTAGTAGAAAACAGGGCTTTGGTCACGGCTCAATATACACATTAGTCCCGGTTGCATTACGAACCGGGACTAATGTGAGCATTAGTCCCGGTTCGAGCAGTTAAAGGCATTAGTCCCGGTTCAAATGAGACCTTTAGTCCCGGTTTGAGGCACGAACCGGGACTAAAGGGTGCGATGCCCTTTAGTCCCGGTTCGTATCTCAAACCGGGACTAAAGATTAGACCTTTAGTCCCGGTTTGAGACATGAACCGGGACTAAAGGGTGTGATGCCCTTTAGTCCTGGTTCGTGTCTCAAACTCTACCCCCCCCCCCCCATGTATCGCCATTTCACTTTTGAAAAAAACAAAAGAAAATGATAAAAACTTCAAAAAATAAAATCCTTCGAGATGTAGTTATATTACTACATCTACTTGTTAGGAAAATTAAAAAAACTTAAATTTGGACATGTTTTGCAAAAAAGTGTCATGAAAAAGTAAAACGGCTATAACTTTTGCATAAGAATATTAGTGTTACTAAATAATTATTTTATATTTTTTGAATTTTGGTCAAATCTGGTCAAACTACTTATTCAAGAAATATTAGTGTTACTAAATAATTATTGTTTTTTAGAATAATAGTTTCAAACTCAAACAGTGAAACATGTGACTTCAAATTCAAGCTAAACTCCTGAGGGTTAATAGGATTGACATCTTACTATTGTCAGGAAAACAACAAGTGCAGACTTGGAAACGAGGGAGAATAGAACCCGGAAGTTAAGCGTGCTCAGGCTGGAGTAGTGAGAGGACGGGTGACCGGCCGGGAAGTTACCATGGTCTTGGTCTTTCATTATGTGGCATAGATGAAGTTTTCAGTGATGCATGTGCCAGAGATGAAGCCCATTTGGTTAACATGGATGAGTAAGGGTATACATTGTTTGAGTATTTCATCAACAATTTTGTGATGCCTTTGATAGGGCGATTTTGTAAGGCTATAGGCTATAGGTCGGAAAGCATCAACTATCTGAGCCTCTTCTTCTTTTGGCAACAGACCATGATAGATCAGTTGAAACGTTCAATGGAAGAAGCAGAGTTTGGCAATTCTTGAAGAAGGGGATGATTAAGCATTTTATATTTGGGCAAAATTTTGTAGAAAGCCGGGCCAAAACCAATAGGGTCCGGGCTGGCATTTGGGTTCATGTGAAAGAACGCATCTTTGATCTCCTCAATGGAGAAAGGCAGGTCGAGATGTCTAAGCTGCGTGACTGCGTCAGGGTAAAGGGCTTGGAGGTCGAAGTTCTAGAAGATAGAGGTCGGGATGCCTAGAAGATTGTGATGGAAATATTTTAGAATGAGGGCATTGTGTTCATGGGAGAAGAATCTGAGCCTTGATCATGGAGAACTTGAATTTGGTTTTTCCAAAAGCGTTGGGAGGTCGATACGTGGAAGAATTTGGTATTTTTATCGCCAGAGATAACACATTTGATTTCAACCTATTGCTTTAAAAGTATATTCTTTCGCAGATGCCTCTTTGAAGAGCAAATTTGACCACTTTCGTGAGGTTAATGACGTGTTGACATCGAGTTTCCCTAATGTGGGTTGGGTTCAGGGTTTTAGCCCAGAGTTTTAGGCGGGAAAGACATGTTCGAAGTGTTTGGGCCAAACGGGTCGAGGCTAATGATGGCTCAACATTTTGTCACTTTTATAAGAGGGTTTCGATATGGTTTTCACAGGGTTTTCGGTATTTCTCGCGTCTTTCTAATGCTAATCCTTCGGGAAAGAAGATGTGCTGGAATAAACATATTTGAAAGGAAACCAATCAATATCCTATCAAAGGAAGTCATTTGAAGCAACTTTCCTTCTGGGCGAAAATTCAACAAAGCATCCTGAGCAAAAGACATCACATGGTACTACGAGCGATCCCGCTCGTACCAGCGGTCGTGCCACGCGGGGCCAGCACCACTTCATCAACCCAAGCAATTTTCATGAAGGGACGTTGATCATCAGAGACAGAGAGGCACCGCCACACCATCCAGAACAGAGGGAGAAGAGATCCGGAGAAGAAGAACCACTAGAGATACGATCTTTCTTCAGCCCATCTCCATTTCCACTCATCGCAACATCACCGTAGAGAGAGGGATTCCAAGTTATAAGATTAGGATTTATAACTCTATTCATACTCATCTTGGGATTGAGACTTATTTAACCATTCATCTTATTATGATCTTTGTGATATTATTGAGATGATTTCCCTTTGCTTGATCTCTGAGATGTTTGTTATCCCCTCTCATGCGTGGATTTCCCTTTGCTTGATCTCCGAGAATTTCCTCCTACACTCATAAAGATTTGGAGCAATTCCTCTGAAGATGAAGTCGTTCCTGGTTGTCCAAATAGCCCAGGACGTTAGGATAATGATATCCATGAAAAAAGGCTGATGTAGGCTGTCTTTGCGGGAGTCAAGCTGTTCCTGAATGCTTGAAGTGGTAGGAGACCAATTGTGGCACGGATAACGCCAGCATAGCTTAGCAAAATCACATTCGAAAAATAGATGGTCTCTGGTTTCCAAAACATAGATAAGAGATCATATGGCCCTCTGATCATAGAACATAGATGGCTAAAATAGTTTGGGACCATGTTAAATTTCTACAGTGCAAAGCAAAAAATATAGCTCACTTCATATATAATCTCATATCACCTGTGGAGCAACAAAAATTCTACAATGAGTAGTAGATCACACTCGATCTACCATTACGGCATCGTTCTTATTACAGAGAACAAACTATCATATATCAGAAAGCTAGTACTCCCACCGTTCGGAAATACTTGTTCTAGAAATGGTTGTATCTAGACTTGTTTTAATTCTAGATACAACCATTTTTAAGACAAGTATTTTCGAATGGAGGGAGTAGCATATAGAGTACTATATATCGGTCGCTTTATTGTTGGATAGGAGCAGAAGGAGGAGGCATGCAGACATCGCACGCGCATAATCCATCTACGGTGCAACTAGCATTCCAATTGCATTGAGGGCACGCGTGGCCCATCCCATTCACATTCTCGCGGCAAATGTGCAGGCAACCTGGGAGATCACACGGTATCGGCGTCTTGTAAAGTGAGCCTGAACAAATGTCCGCCTTCACCGCGGCCTCTACAATCAAAAACCAAAAAGAAACATGAATAGACTGAAGCATATGGTTGTTTGTCTAGTTGATGAAGCGACGCGTCATCATAAGAGGAATACCTGATGCTAGCACGAGGAAGGCGACTGCCAGGAGCAGCGTATGTGTACTCTGCATCTTTAGCTAGATGAATAAGGATGAGGTTTACACTGCAAAATCTGCATATGTTTGCCAGTTCTTTGGCCACATTGATGCGCCCTCTCTGCACGCGGTTTGGAAGGTTAAAGCTGAGCCCAAGGTACGATTTTACTTATGGCTCCTGTTACAGAATCGGAACTGGACTTCCGATCGGTTGATGGCGAGGGGATGGCCTCATTCGGCACAATGCATGCTGTGTGACCAAGAACCTGAGACGACTGCGCACATTACCCTGCTGTGTCCTTATGCTCGGGAGGTCTGGTTCTCTTTCCATCGTTCTGACGGAGCCGCTGCAGAGGCCGGCTCAACGAACATCACTATCAAAGGTTGGTGGTGACAGGTATGGGCGCTACACAAGAGACCCGAGTTAGCTCCTGAGATTACCACGGGGGTTTATATTGCCTGGAACCTATGGAAAGAAAGAAATAGAAGAATTTTTGAGGGTAAGAGATGTTCTCCCGAGACTGTTGCTGCTTTAGCTAGAGAGGAGATGAGTCTGTACAGAGAGGCTTTTAGATAGTGTTTGCCTCTTCCCATCCTTTCTTCTTTCTTTTCTTTTTTGTTGAATCTGAGCGGCCACTCTTTGTATGAGACACTGGGATCTTTGATCCTTTGCTTCCTTCTTATATGAAAAGGCAGAACCACTGCCATTGCCCGTCAAAAAAAGAAGGAAGTCTCGTCGATGGTCTTGTCTGCTCTAAGTTGCAAGGAACAAACGAGATGGCAAAGCCTTTTTATAGTGCTGATGAAGTGAGACGACAAATCACGAACCATATCAATGCTAAATTAATACTGGCAATTTTTTTGCGGGAATTTCTTTTTGCGGGTGTGGGAAAAATTAATACTGGCAATTAAGGGTACATAATTTGTGGACACATACCCGTAAATGCATTTTAAGAAATATCAATGCACAACGTTTCCAAATACTACTATTGTACAGCGCCTACATGCCAATGCCCCGCAAGCTTGATGATCGAAACTAGTGCTTGGGGCGCCACCCTGAACCATATGACGCACGTTTCGCCGCACGCTAGATGACTTCATACCAATTGCATTTTTGTTCGTCTACTTATTTGTTCCAAGATTTGCGAGATTTTCCTCCAGTCCAACGAAATTATGACAAGATGACTGGTACATGAGAATGGAAATACCAGTCCAGAAATGTGCAAATAAAGAATAATATATCATTATCAAATCAGCAATGCATATATGTACAGAATTAAGATTTTCAAGCTGGTGATAACAAATTTGTTTGCTTGGTACTTGATGTGACAAAACGAATACTTGGGCGAGGGCCAAGAAGATAAGACACCCAACGCCAACTTACAGATTCCTTGCTACAGAGCGGAAAGATAAAATAAAACGACAAAGCTAAAATCCTGCCGTCCTGGTTTTTGCAACAGATCCGCACGATGTGGATTGCCTTCATTCTCCATCAAACGGCGCTCGCGATCTTTTCCGACGTCATCGCTATAATCTCGCACCATTAGTTGACTTACCGTATTAAACGGATCATGATTGGCCCGCTCGACAGAATCGCACGTGAGGCCCAACTATCGCCTACTTTTTTTTCTCTCGAAAATCTTGGTGCGAAAAATAAATAAAAGTGTTGGCGATCTTTTCGCGTTGCACTTTCCCGACATCATCGCTATAGGCATTTCCTAAACGGCGCCCTCTGCGCCCGTTACTGTTGTACTAGTAAGTGTGCACGTGCAACGCACGTCTATTTAAACTAATAAGTGTGCACATGCAACACGCGTCCATTTGGATTAACACATTATACTAAACTTAATACAAGACAATTTATTCATAAATTTTAAATTTCCCTATAATACACTATCTCTTATTGCCAACTCGTACAAATAATTTGAAATATCGTTTCTCCTTAATCAACATGTCTCCTGTATTAAAAGACCACCCAGTGTTCCCAATATATAAAACTTAAAATTATTTAGAAGACTCATCATGATTCTTCATATGCACAGATTTATGCAAGTATAATCACACATGAAAATGTCACTTAGGACAAGCTAAGGAACCGTTTCAGTGCCAACAAACTCCAGTCAAGAATTATTTTTACAATTGAGTGTCAACCACAATAGTGGGAAGAGATCTCTATGGTTTGTTGAAAAGAGGAAGCCATTGTCAGATAGAGAAGTGTAGAGATGTCTTGACTGCATAGGATCAGCTGTGAAAATAAGACAAAAAAATGCTAGCGCGGTCCCCACTTGAAGGGCGTCGGCGGTGGGTGGTTGTCAGCGTGGGAGTTGTGAACGGAGCTAAAGTCGACGCGGATGCCGGTGGTTCCCGGAGAGCATGCCAGGACGTGGACGAAGTCGTTGCAGTCAGTAGAAAAGTGATCTGGCCTCAAGGCAGAAGACGAAAGCGGCGACGGCACCTGTGTGTGTTCGGAGGAAGCCGCAGCTCCTCCTCGCGTGTCTCCCACTGTGGCTCGCGTGGGTGGTGGGCTGATGACGGCAGGCGACTCGCGATCGTGATTTCCTGATAGGAGACGATATGATGCGCTCGCAATTAGTTTCCTAGTAGTTAGATGCGTTCGTGATTAGTTATCTAATAGGATGAGTCCGTGATTAGTTTCCTAATGATTAGATGCGTCCGTGATTAATTTCCTAATAGGATGCGCGTGATTATTTTCCTAATAATAAGATCCACCCGTAATTAGTTTCCTAATAATTAGATGCGCCCGTGATTAGTTTTTTAATAGGATGTGTCCGTGATTATAATTTCCTAATTGACCATGCGTGGACTTTCATATTTTCCTTCACAGTGGAGTACGGTCAGTCAATGTAAATTGCTAAGTGCACACAGAGAATAGATTAGGTTAAGGCTAGCCGTTAGATTGAGTTTAGTGGGACTAATTATGCGGTGGTGATGTATCCGTGCAGGTTTTGTGGGGTGCACTTAGAGAAGATAATGTTTGCTCTTTTCTATGGTTTGTTGAAAAGAGGAAGCTATTGTTAGATAGAGAAGTGTAGAGATGTCTTGACTGCATAGAATCAGCTGTGAAAACAAGACAAAAAATGCTAGCGTGGTTCCCACTTGAAGGGCGTCGGCGGTGGGTGGTTGTCAGCGTGGGAGTTGTGGACGGAGCTGAAGTCGACGCGGATGCCGGTGGTTCCTGGAGAGCATGCCAGGACGTGGACGAAGTCGTTGCAGTCAATAGAAAAGTGATTTGGCCTCAAGGCAGAAGACGAAAGCGGCGACGGCACGTGTGTGTGTTCGGAGGAAGCCGCAACTCCTCCTCGCGTGTCTCCCACTGTGGCTCGCGTGGGTGGTGGGCTGGTGACGGCAGGCGACTCGCGATCGTGATTCCCTGATGGGAGACGATAGGATGCGCTCGCAATTAGTTTCCTAATAATTAGATGCGTTCGTGATTAGTTATCTAATAGGATAAGTCCGTGATTAGTTTCCTAATGATTAGATGCGTCCGTGATTAATTTCCTAATAGGATGCGCGTGATTATTTTCCTAATAATAAGATGCACCCGTGATTAGTTTTCTAATAATAAAATGTGTTTGTGATTAGTTTCCTAATAATTAGATGCGGCCGTGATTAGTTTCTTAATAGGATGTGTCCATGATTATAGTTTCCTAATTGACAAGGCGTGGACTTTCATATTTTCCTTCACGGTGGAGTACGGTTAGTCAATGTAAATTGCTTAGTGCACACAGAGAATAGATTTGGTTAAGGCTAGCCGTTAGATTGAGTTTAGTAAGACTAATCATGCGGTGGTAGATTGAGTTTAGTAAAACTAATCATGCGGTGGTGATGTATCCGTATACATTTTGTGAGATGCACTTAGAAAAGATAATGTTTGCTCTTTTATAAGTAGAAGAATAGATGTGCAGTCGGGCGCACACCCACGTTTCGCACCTGGGCCGGCCCGCCTTACTCTTTTCTTCCCTTTTTTGTAAAATGTTTCAAAAATAGTGAAAAGATGAGATTCGAACCCTCCACCAAACAGGTTCCATACAATACGTCAACCGCGCTAACCAACAAGGACCGCGTCCATTTTATGATTGATAGCATCTTTTATTGTTCTTCAATTAACTGACGTGATTCTGGTTTTTCTGGCCGGGTTTCTTTTGTTTTTTTCTTTTTTCAATTTCGCGAACTTTTCTCGAGTTCACGAACATTTTTTGCGAATCTTTTTTCAAATCTGATGAACTTTTTTTAAAAATCAATGAACTCCTTTCAAAATGTGATGAACTTTTTTTTAAATCGATCAACTTTTTTCCAAATTGATGAACTTTTTTTTGTGAACCTTTTCTGAATTCGTGAACTTTTTTCACCATCGATGAACTTTTTGCAAATCCGATGAACTTTTTTGTCAGAATCAATGAGCTTTTTAAAATTTTGATGAACTTTCTCAAATTCAATGAACTTTTTTTAAAATTCAATGAACTTTTTTCAAATTCAGTGAACTTTTTTCAAATTCAATGAACTTTTTCTTTAAATTTGATGAACTTTTTCAAATTCAATGAACTTTTTAAAATTCGATGAACTATTTTCAATTTTGATGAACTTTTTTCAAATTCGATGAACTATTTTCAATTTGGTGAACTTTTTTCTATACGGATGAACCTTTTTCCACATCAATGAACTTTTTTCAATCTGCACTATTTATGAGTTCTTTTTCGGAATTTATATTTAAAAAAATCTATACAGCATATATATGTTATCTGCAGTATTGAATGTGTTAAATAGTACAGATTCCTGGTAGCAAACAAAACGTCGTGTCTGGTCTACTGGCTGTCATGGCGGAGTATTACTCTATGGGTGCCGGGTTCGATTCCTCGTGTGCACGGAATTTTTGTTTGCGTTTGTTTTTCCAGCAAGGGTTAAATAGTACAGATTCCTCGTGGTGGGCCGGCCCACTAGGCACCGCGCGTGCGCGCCGGTTTACCTCGGCGGCGCTTAAAGCGCCAGTTAGGAGCTCCCATCGCTATAATCTCGCACCATTAGTTGACTTACCGTATTAAACGGACCGTGATTGGCCCGCTTGACAGAATCGCACGCGAGGCCCAACTGTCGCCTACTTTTTTTTCTCTTGAAAATCTTGGTGCGAAAAATAAATAAAAGTGTTGGCGATCTTTTCACGTTGCACTTTCCCGACGTCATCGCTATAATCTCGCACCATTAGTTGACTTACCGTATTAAACGGACCGTGATTGGCCCGCTTGACAAAATCGTACGCGAGGCCCAACTGTCGCCTACTTTTTTTTCTCTTGAAAATCTTGGTGCGAAAAATAAATAAAAGTGTTGGTGATCTTTTCACGTTGCACTTTCCCGACGTCATCGCTATAATCTCGCACCATTAGTTGACTTACCGTATTAAACGGACCGTGATTGGCCCGCTTGACAAAATCGTACGCGAGGCCCAACTGTCGCCTACTTTTTTTTCTCTTGAAAATCTTGGTGCGAAAAATAAATAAAAGTGTTGGTGATCTTTTCACGTTGCACTTTCCCGACGTCATCGCTATAATCTCGCACCATTAGTTGACTTACCGTATTAAACGGACCGTGATTGGCCCGCTTGACAAAATCGTACGCGAGGCCCAACTGTCGCCTACTTTTTTTTCTCTTGAAAATCTTGGTGCGAAAAATAAATAAAAGTGTTGGTGATCTTTTCACGTTGCACTTTCCCGACGTCATCGCTATAATCTCGCACCATTAGTTGACTTACCGTATTAAACGGACCGTGATTGGCCCGCTTGACAAAATCGTACGCGAGGCCCAACTGTCGCCTACTTTTTTTTCTCTTGAAAATCTTGGTGCGAAAAATAAATAAAAGTGTTGGTGATCTTTTCACGTTGCACTTTCCCGACGTCATCGCTATAATCTCGCACCATTAGTTGACTTACCGTATTAAACGGACCGTGATTGGCCCGCTTGACAAAATCGTACGCGAGGCCCAACTGTCGCCTACTTTTTTTTCTCTCGAAAATCTTGGTGCGAAAAATAAATAAAAGTGCTTGGTTTGGGAATCAAGCCAAGCACCTCCCGACTTTATACCGACAGCGCTTGCCATCTCACCACCTATACAATCATCATGATATCTAGTTCCATAATGATTTTGTACCAAGTCGTCTTGAGTTGATCACACCGTGGTAATTTTCTCATGCCGGGAAGGAAGGGCGGGGGGTTGATGTCGATTAATTTTGTGTGAATAGCATGATAACTCACACATCACACACCTGATAATTTATGTAACCCGGTCCTGATAACTTTGGCATGGGGTGTGTTTGTGGGGCGGGGGGAGGGAGGGTTGATGAAATATACCACCATTCACTTTTGTGTGAATAACATGATAATTCACACATCGCAGGCCTGATTATTTATATACCCCGGTGCTGATAGCTTTCGCATGGGTGTGTGTGGGGGGGTGATGAAATATACCACCGTTAACTTTTTGTGTCAATAACATGATAACTCACACATCACACACCTGATAACTTATGTACCCCGGTCCTGATAACTTTAGCATGGGGTGGGTGGGTGTGCGGGGGAGAGGGGGGGTGATGAAATATACCACCGTTAACTTTTATGTGAATAACATGATAACTCACACATCTCAGACCTGATACCTTCTGTGCCTCGGTCCTGATAACTTTGGCGAGTGAGTTGTTTAAAAACATACCCGACAACTTTCATGTAAATATTTTGGTACTATACGCATTGCATACGTGATAACACATGCACAATCACCATAGTAACTTTAATCAGAGCTGATAAGAAGGTTACAAGGTCTATGTCTCGGTAATATCTATGTAAACAACATGATAACATATGTAGCACATGTGTGATAACTTACTTAGCCGAGAAGTGGTAACTTTTGATCCGGAATAAAGGTCATCGGAACATATCAACATAGGATCTAGTTTCTATGCCCTCTTCGCGGCGTGTTTTTATGTGAAAATGATTTTTGGACCGGACTGAAGGTTTGAGCTACAAAACATTTTGAAGATTCAAAATAAGGGAAAATCAAGGATGACATCAACATTTCAGTCTTCTAATTCATTTGCATGTGGGAGAATTGGAAGACCACTTTTTATGTCCCGGTAATTTCTATGTAAATAAGATGGTAATTTATGTACCATAAACGTGATAACTTATTTAGTCTGGGTCTGGTAACTTTTTACCAGGAAAAAAAGTCATCGTAAGATATCAACATGGGATCTAGTTTCAATCGTCTCGTCAAGATGAGTCTTTTATGTCAAAACAGTTTTTTGATCGGATCTACAGTTTGATCTACAAAATATTTTGAATTTAGAAGTTTATAAGAATCTTTGCTGACATCAGCAACTTCGTCCTATATGCATGCTTATATATGAAAATTTAATACATGCACATGAAAGCTTCTCGTAATTCAAAAGGTCAACAAATAAAATAGAAATGCTAGGTGATTAAGCCTGACATGCGCATGCATGCATGTACACTGGGTGTTTGGATCTATTCCTTAAAAATGAAACGACAGGACGTTAGTCCAGTCCAAAATAAAAACCCAAATAAAACGGGAGGAAAATCGATACAAGAAAATAAAAAAATCAGATGAAACACATATGAAAAAAAAACCAAGAAAATCATTGACTTTGCTCGAGCGATCACTGAACTTGGGCTGGCCCATCGGCACACTTACTGTGTGTGTGCACAGCGGCGAGTCTACTAGAAGGGCTTAAACAGGCTCAAGCCTACCCTCCAAATAGCAACATTTTTTTACTACTATTACTAGTACTTTCATCCCACCTCAATAATACATCTATCATCAAGTAGCAAACACACAACACCACACATGCACAGCGAACAGGCACCGCAAACGAATGCGCAGCCTCTACTGTAATCACTAGTTCATGTGTTGTTAACTAATTTAGTGTCCAATGCAACTTATTTGTAAAAAAGAAGTGTACAAAAATGAGTATGCATGCATGTACTCCTCACACTGAACCTAAACCTATCCCAGCTAATCTGAACCGAGATACCCTTTCCTTAACTATAGTGATTGTAATCCCTCCTCCAACTTATATGGACAACAAGATGGGGGAGATAATGATTATTTTGCAAGATAAATTCAAAATTTGGTTCAAAATTTCATATATTTTTAAAAAAATCATAGAAAAAAATCTAGTTAATACTACATGCTTTAAGTAGTAATTTGGGAAATTCTGAGCTTATTTTGACAATAAGGTTAGGACATCATGTTTTTTTTTCAAAAGAGAGCTTAGTTTTTTTGCTGTTGACTTTAGCCTACCCTTCATTTTCTTTCTAGATTCGCCCCTGTGTTTGTGTGTGTGTGTGTGTGTGTGTGTGTGTTTGCTTGCTAGGTCACCACAACGAGCTGCGAATAGTGTCGACCCTATACACTACAACATCTGCTCAAAGCTACTCGATTTCGATTTTAAAAAATACTCAATATTTACCTCAAAAACAAAAACAAAACTACTTGTTTTTCATTTTATTTTATTGATCTAAAAACAGTAGGAAAGGGTTGTGCCGTGATTTTTTCTATAATTGAAGTAAAATACTAATGTATAGAGGAGGGAGAGGCGGTGGTCAAGTTACAAACAATTTGTCTCCAAGCTTTGAAACGAAGTCGGTGTTTCATCTTTATTCTATCGGCAGCTACAGTGAATCTTCTTTGAGATTCCTTAACCACCTTCCTATGATGGGATCTTCATTATTGAAAATTATTCCATTTCTTAGCCCTCCATATGTTATACTCCCTCCGTCCGAAAATACTTGTCGGAGAAATGAATGGATCTAGACGTATTTTAGTTTCGGGACGGAGGGAGTAGCATCCAAGGATGATGGTATCCATGCTAAAAGGCTTTTTGATCACTTGCCTTACCAGCTCCACTTGTGTAAAAAAGGAAATCCATTTGAACTTGTTGGGAGCAATGCGACTCGGTTTTTCTCTTCCAGAAAATATATTTTTTCAAACACCGAACGCAAACGCACACATCCACTCGCACCACCACCACATGGGCACATACACAAATTGCCTACTGAAGACTATAGTCATTGAGCTTCAAAACCCTCATACAGAAAGAATTCTTCACCTTAATGACATAGAACTACTCACCTTACCGTCCAACCCAGGTTGATTCTCTTTCTAAAATACATTTTAACTATCGGAATTAGATGTTTATTTATTATTCAACTTTAGGTGGCTTTGCATTCTCAAATACCACTGTAGAAATCTACCAACTTGGAACCTTCCACAGCAATAATAATAATAATAATAATAATAATAATAATAATAATAATAATAATAATAATAATAATAATAATCATTGTTGAGGAAATCGTTAACTGGTAGCTGCTCAGTGGGCTGGTGAGTAGGGGATTAATAGGCTAATCGGCAAGTTAATCGGCCATTTAATCAATTAATCGGACGATTTATCGGGTAATCGGCTACTCGGGGACCCTATGAGTAGGGATTAATCGGCAAGTTAACTGGTTAATCGGATGAATTCTTGAAGAGGGATAATAATAAGAGCAGAAAACAAAGGCGCACAACTCAACATACATGCTCTCTATTTTTCTTTCTTTCAGATTCGTTCACAGTTTTCTGTAGCAACATAAATGTGCCTGGTTGCTTTTCCATCATCATAGCAGATCACTGTAACCACCCTGCTGCGTATGGATGGTACTCATTCAGAAACAAAGGATGAAACAGATTCTGACAGAGGTAGTCTGAATATGGAGACGCTTCTACTCGTCATTCGGAGACAGAAAAAATAACTGAAGAGAAGTTCCGTCTCACTTTTATTCCTCCTGTATTTTCTTCCTTTGTGTATCTTCTCTCACGCCACGGCAATTCACCAGAG
Organism: Triticum urartu; assembly: GCF_003073215.2. Taxonomy (NCBI): domain Eukaryota; kingdom Viridiplantae; phylum Streptophyta; class Magnoliopsida; order Poales; family Poaceae; genus Triticum; species Triticum urartu. The sequence continues at coordinate 647,343,785 of NC_053024.1, read as the reverse complement.
CCAACAGGGTTATTACAATCATAGTATTTTCAGATGCTATCTTCACCGGTGCTTCTACCGTACTAGTGCTTCATCTGCAGAAATGCTGACAGCACAGCATTCTGCTTTGGTTGATCAGATTGATGAGCAGCCAGCAAATTTGAAATATTACGCTTCAGTTTCTTTAACCAAATTCATAATTGATGACCGTCTGCTTGGTATTGATACGTGTGTTGGGAGCTAAAACAAATAACACTCTTATGTTTCCAGAAACCCCACAAAATGGTTGCGCAAAGAAGTGCTCAAAACAGCATGCCAAGTGTTACTAACCAAAAAACAAGCTACAGATTCAGAATTATGACTACGTAACTGATTTCAGATAACTCATTTACTTCACTCCAAATAGCCTTAGGTACCAAACAATCAAATCTGAAACCAGTAGGTTTCAGCGCCACAAAACTTGAATAACATCAAATTACTGGCAAGTACGTACTAACAAAGGAAGGGAAATATTACACACATGCTCGATATAGGACGCCATACACCATTAATTACTTCAACAAGAAGCGACACACTTCATCATTCAGGCCCTTTAACCTGGAAGCACGAAATGCAGCTTCGTATATTCTTGGTCACCTTCGCTTGCATGTTGTCCACATACTGATAGAATGAATATCTCCATGTCTCGCTGCGAAACAAGAAGCCCAAGTATAGCCAGAACCCAGAGATAAACCCAGCAGCCACAAAGCAGTAAAACCACAGCGCCTCTCTATCTTCATCCAGACTCGTTTCAGGTTGCGTCGGTGTTGACGAGCTTACGCAGTCTTCCAACGGAAACCCGCATAACCCAAGATTATTGCTGTATATTGACGGGTCATCAAGTGTCCGCAGCTGATCACCCATAGGTATCCTCCCTGATAACATGTTGGTTGAGAGGTTCAGAGCGCTTATGCTCTTCAAATCTGCAAAGCCTTGAGGAATTTCTCCCCTAAGTTGGTTCCGAGAAAGGTCCAAGGATTCCAGCAGTACCAGATTGCCAATGTCTTCAGGAATATAGCCTGACAGATGATTTCCTGATAAGTTCAGGTACCTGAGTCCAAGAAGGGTTGTGAGCCCTTTCGGGATTTCCTGTGATAGAAAGTTTCCAGACAAGTCGATACCAACCATGCGTGCTCTCGCAGTAATGTATAAATATTCCACATTCTTCCACACTATTTGCATTTGTGGTGCATCAAATTGGTACACGTCTCCTCCAAAGGATTCCTGTTCATGTTCATGTGCCATGCCAGTAAAATTCGTAAAATCACCTGGAACGGGTCCTGTGAGCTTATTTCTTGACAAATCCAATAGCCAGAGTTTCTGAAAGTGTAATATCTGGGGAGGTATGACACCTTCAAACATATTCGTTGACAGACGAAGAAATTTGAGTCCAGGTAAACTCCTGCTTATCCAAGATGGTATTGTACCTGAGAAATTATTGCCTCCGAGGTCTAAAGTGGTAAGGTTTTTGCATTTCTTAAGAGCCAAAGGAAAGGCTCCTTCGAAATGGTTATTGGCCAGGTGTAGATACTTAAGAGTATCTTCACATGTCCTTGAAAATGGAACTACACCGCTGAAAGAGTTGCTGGACAGATCCATGAATGTCACACGTGGCATCTCCCAGAAACACTTGGAGAGACCACCATGTAAGGAATTGTGTGATAGGTCCACGTAGTATAAACGAGAATGGTTGCAAATAAATACCTCGCCTTGGTCTGTCAGAAGTGTGCCATACAGCTGGTTTTGACTGAAAGCTAACACCTGAAGCTTTCCTAGAAGTGGAAGGTCACCAAAATAGTCACTTATTTCTGCAACAATATTGTTTGCCACCAAGTCAATGACCAACAGGGTTGTGCAGTTTTGGAAGGTCTGCTGGCGAATGCTTGTAAATCCATTGTATCTAGCCCAGGCCAAAGCCAGTGTTCCTCCGTCGCAAACGGATGATGGGAACACCCCGGAGAAGTTGTTACTTGCAATATTGATCATCTCTAAGTGGCTGCTATTCCCAAGCTCGGGGAAGATATGGCCTCCGAGCTGGTTCCTTGCCAGATCCAAATCCCGGAGATTTGTCAAACGAGATATGGTATCTGGTAGCTGCCCTTCCAAATAGTTGTATGATAAGTATATGATCTCCAGTTCTGTCATGTTTCCAATCTCCAGCGGGATGCTCCCTGTCAGATTATTCTTTCACAGGCTCAGCCACTGGAGCTTCACGAGCAGCCCAATGGTTGGTGGGATTGATCCAGTCAAATTAACCGAGTCCAGATCGAGGTCCACCAAGCTCGTCAAGTTAGCAATCTCTTCAGGTAGCACGCCATTGAGGCCAAAACCAGGCATTAGTAGTACCGCAAGGTGCTTCAGCTGGGCAATGCTGTGTGGAATGGTGCCCCTCAAACCCCTGTTCCGGCTGATGTCCAACTCGACCAAGCTTGTCAGATTGCCAATCCCTGCTGGAATTGTACCGTGCAGATCATTCTGGACCAAGATGAGTTTCCTCAGGTGGGGAAAGGCTGAGAAGTCGAGCTGGTCAAGTGTGCCGTTCAGACTTGCACTCTCAAGGTCAAGCTCCTCCAAGCTCGTCAAGTTAGCTATCTCTTCAGGCAGCACGCCGCTGAGCCTCAAACCCAGGCATTCGAAGTACAGCAAGGTGCTTCAGCTGGCCAATGCTGCGTGGAATGTTGCCCCTCAGATACTGGTTCCAACTGATGTCCAACTCGACCAAGCTTGTCAGATTCCCAATCCCTGCTGGAATTGTACTGTACAGATCATTATAGGACAGGAGGAGTCTCCTCAAGTGGGGAAAGACTGAGAAGTCTAACTTGTCAAGTGTGCCGTTCAGACTTGCCCTGTCAAGGTTGAGCTCTATGATGTGCCCGGCCGTGTCGCAGGTGATGTGCGTCCACCTGCAAAGGCTGGTGGAGTTGGCCATCGACCATGGCCCAAGGGACTCATCGGCATCAGCCAAGCTAGCCTTCCAATTCACAAGTGCTTCAGCTTCACGCCGGGTGTCGGCCTTCACTGGAGTGATCTCAGCGCATAGTAGGAGGCAGGTGTAAGGCAGTAGGAGAAAGCATACAGAATGCAGATGCTTCATGATGGCTTGGTACGAGTTGTGCTTCACTGCCGCAGAGGATATAAAGACTCTGAAGCTGGCCGGCCAGCCGTCCATTACAGTGGTCGTATGGCGGATCTCGTGGTTAACAAATGGCACATTCTCTGTAAATGGCGTACTTTTAGTTCAGATTAAGGAAAAGATACATGCTACGTACTGTAGTATTTTTATAGTCCCCATGACAACAGGAAACTACAAACTGCATGATGTATGCATGTGTCACTATCAGGGTGACACTTGGAAGTCATTGCTTAAGTTGAAATTATAAATAACTTTTGAACTCTGATACTTGAACGTATCACCCAATATATTGGTTGATATCTAATATATGTTGAAGACAATAAGTTACCAATTCCATATCCACGACTTAAGAACATTGCTCCTAGCCTCCTAGAGCAGCAATTCGGGCATCATTGGCAGCTGCTTGTGCCCACAAAAAGGAGAAAAATAGCTAACTAAGAAGAAAAAATAGAATAGACATCCCAAAAATATTTGGTACTGTAAAATGATTTTTGGCTGGGGTCAAAGAAAAGCATGTCCAGCGAGTTTGTTCTAAACAGCCAGTTTGGAGAGCAAATACAATGATAACAATGTGGTCGCTGTCATTAGAGAACCCAACTGACATGTTTGGAAACTGTGTGGGTACTGTCACTTGAAATGTTTCATAGATAGTGTCACTAAAAGGGCATTAGCATTAAAAACAAATTGGTTCATGGTAGTATGATACAATATTTATCTTCAATAATAGGAAAACAACAAGTTTTCCAGTTGGGCAAGATCCATAAAATATATTGAAGTAGATGGGGAGACAAATAAGCAGAAGCAGTGATTTATTTGCATGTAATAGTAGTTCCCCTGACTTCCCAGCTATTCCTTGGAGTGCTTAAACAGGATCACTAACCTTACCAGACTTGCCAATCACCATATCCTGGTTATGTTTGAAAGGGAAACAACCCATCAGCTTCTGTAACATGCTGAGAAGCTTATCTTCCAGTATGCTTTACAGGCCCGGGAAATGATCTTCTTGTATAGTGTGTCATCCTATAAGTTTCATGATCGATTGAATGCTAGAAGCCAAGGGATATGTGACCTTTGGAAGATGCCATACATCTTTCCTATGTCTACAATCTCCAGGTATTATAGCGCTCTAACTCATGCAGACCGGGGAGTTACAGTAAGATAGCTCCTTAACGAGACTATTCATCTCTGCCTTATGGTTACCTTTCCTGTCTAATGTCCAAATATCATAACTCTCCAGTAGTTGATACCAGAAACCTACAATATCTGGGCACTGGACATAAGGGACGAGAATGTTAAGGTAGCTCCCCTGCAAAATCATTCAATCCCGCTAACTGTACAGATGTCAAATCACCAGATGGCACGAGGCATTTTCTATCAACAAGATCTTAGTACCACTTGGTCTGAGAGATATTAGGAAAATGCTATACAAAAACATGATCCTGTACAGTTCAAACAGGGAGGCCTTCAAACCTGGTAAACAAAGATGAATTAATTAGACTCTAAAGAAATGAGCAAAACATGCACTCAAACACTGTACAGTTCAAACAGCACAATACGTCACACAAATGGGCAGCACTGATACAACATTTGAAGTGTCGACTGACCAATGGGCAGCACTGATACAACATTGCAACCAACCAAAGTTATAAATAAATAAAAGATACTGATTAAATCAATACAAGAAAACATGGGTTCCCACTGATGGAGGTTGTGACTTGTCAGATCCAGAACTATTGCAAGTATGTGTGAGGCTAGCTATTCCTTAACTAGGACATCAATTGATAATTTACCAGAATCGAGAGGAGAAACACCCAAGAAGACCCAAACCGTTTTGTATCTTGCTTACTAGGAGTCCAAGCAAGTGATAATTACAAATGCAAGAAGGCAACCCGCAAAGCCCACATTTAAGTATACCTAAAGCTAACCTTATGTTAATTTCAAATGGGGAATTGCACTAAGTTGACTTTAAGTATAGTTCTATATCCGTTCCAGAAAACGGTATAGCTATATGCAGGCTTGGCGGGTTGGCTGATTGCATCCTTGACGAACAAAGTAAATATAGATCCCGTAGGAGGACGAACAAATCAGTGAATTACATATCTGCTTACAGGTATCATGAGTCCAAGACAATGACTAATGGTACTTTAACTAAGAAGCAACAATGTGTGCAGACAACAAAATCAAGACTAATGTTCGAACTAAAGGGCATAATCAAAACAATACCTCATTTGAATCGCTGGAATTTCGCAACTTCTGTCAGTGCAATTGTGACCACCGCTCATCTCAACTGACATCTATCCGACTATCCCTTGTTTTGTTTTATGTTCCTCCAAAAGTCTGTGCACATGAATTCTAAGCACCAACTCTCTGACATCTTGCAGTTTGATGCTTCCATGTGGCCAAAAAATGTTTGGAGCATACACATGCCTAGAGGAGTTCACTTGTTATTGCAAAGATCTCCGCACGTGTAAGCTAACAAGAAGCCTATTGTAAGCCACAATGTTACGTATAAACCCTAAATCAAGCATTTCATCCAACACAGCCTCGCCTTCCTTCACCCTGCCCTGCCTACCAAACCCCTGCACCAGCATGCTATAAGTCACACCATCAGCCTGAAAACCCTTCTCCTTAGCCAAAATCCTCAGCAAGTTTGCATCAGAAGTCCGCCCAGCTTCACAAAGTGCCTCGAAGATACAGTTACAAGATATGGTATCTGGTACAATCCCCTCCCCAACCATCCTTCCCATCAATCGGCACACATCATCCAGCTTCCCCACCTTCATCAAGCAATCCAGAACCGTTACGCCAGCAGGGACACTTAAGCAGCATGCCCCGTTCCTCTCCAATACCATCTCCACTATTTCCACTGCTTTGTCCACCCTTCCAACATGGCATAGGGATTCAACCAGATCCAAGCAATCAAACCCTTCCGGCACCACCGCATCCACCAAAAACTCTGCAAACACCTCTGCTGCCTTCAAAGCGTCGCCTCCACCGCACAACCCACCTATCAAAATCTCCATGGAAGCAACCGACAGCCCGGCCCCAAGCTGCAGCATCTCGTGAGCAACCTTAAGGCCTTCCTTGTACCTTCCTTCTCTGAAGAACCCGCGCATAAGAGTATTGAAGCTCACATCAGTCGGCGCACAGCTCCGGTGCCGCATCTCCTCAAACCACCGCATGGCGGCATCAACGCCTTCGACACGGCAGGAGCTGTTGATGAGTATGTTGAAGGTGTAGGCATCAGGGGCGACGCGGTGGACGCTGGTCATCTCGCCGTAGAAGCGGATGGCGTCGTCGTGGCGGTGGAGACGGGCGAGGGCGTGGAGGATGATGTTGTAGAACTCGGCGGGGAGGGGCGAGTCCGCGGCGCGGCGGAGGGACGCCAGGGCCTCGGACGCCGCGGGGATGTCGCCGGAGGTGGCGAAGGCGAGGATGGCCTTGCGGAAGGTGGGGAGGAGGTCGGGGCAGGCGAAGATGGAGTCGTCGGCGCAGGGGCAGGGGCGGGAGAGGACGAGCTGGAGGAGGAGCCGCAGCGAGGGGAGGCGGCGGGAGGCCGCGAGGCGCGCGGCGAGGAGGCTGGTGAGGCGGTGGTCGGGGCGGAAGGCCGAGGAGGCGTCGGCGGCCGCGAGGAGGAGGTGGAGGTCGAGCGGCGCGAGGCGCGGGTGGTGCCGCGCGCGGCGCAGGAGGCGGAGGAGCGCCGCGGGGGAGGAGGCGTGCGCGGCGGGGAGAGCCGGGAGGGGGCTCGGCGGCGAGAGGTGGGAGACGGCGAGCGGGAGGAGCGGCAGGGAGGGGTCGAGGGGGATGGAGGCGGGCGAGGTGGAGATTTCGGGGGTCTCCTCTAGGATTTCGATCTCCGGCGAGATGAGGCGCTGGTGTTTGGAGATGATGGAGGGGAGCTTCCGCGCCAGGCGGCGGGAGGCGGCCATCGCCGGCTGCGGAAGAGAAGGGGGAGGGAATCTGAGGAGTGTGTGGCCGGGTCATGGGCTTAGCCCACTGGCAGAAATGGATATGTTTTCGACGAGTGCATGGGGCCTGGGCTACATGACAATCCACTGGCGAAGCCCAGATTATAGTACGAATACTATTCAACTTCAAATTTTCCCTCTGAAAAATACATTTTCACTTCAAAACTTCCACTGTGTACTGTCAAAAAAAATCCATTACTTAAAAAAAGGTATCCTAAGAAAATTCCAGGTTTATTTACATTTATTATATTTGTACTTTGCATGCTCTCGCATTTCACAAAGACCATCCTAAATTTCAAGGTGGGACCCGGAAGGACTTCACAAAATTGGAACCTTCCATGGAAAAACACTAATGAGAACATTGTAGACTTGTTTGAGTGTAAATTTTCAACCCTTTCATGCCCCGAGAACCATCGCGACACCGAGAACCGAGAGTCTATGATAACTAGAAGGGTTGGGCATGGTTCCCTATGTTGTTGGTGTTATTGTGATTTCATAAAAGAAAACAGATTGATTTGGTGTGTGGGTAATATGATGAAGTGTGTAGGTGTTTGATGGGCTTTCGGTGTGATTATGTGTTATCTGCTAGTCAACACATGCTTAGGTGGGGAAGTTTTCTTGTGCTAGTGACTGCATGTACTATATTGTGCTATAATGTCACATGTTAACGCCTTTTTATATGGTGAGAGGGTGCGCGGGACTAATGTGTTTTACATCTTGGTTGAGAAATCTCTGACCCATTCAAAACCGTGATCAAATTCAAAATTTAATAACTCAATTGAATGAGAGAGTTCTTTGAGAAATCTTTGACCCGATCAAAATCGTGAGCCAAATCTGAAGTTGAACACCTTGATTGAATAGAAGGATTCCAAAATTAGGGAGCATAGTGAATTACAAGACTGACAGACCCAACTAACATTTAGACCGAATCGACACTAAATTCAGAGAAAGAAAGCTTGAGCAAGGGGAAGGACTAGGGATTAATCGTTCTTAGGGGTAAATGCTTAGGCACAAACATGGTTGGTGGCGGCTAGGGTTTAACCCCATACAGTAATTGATGTCTTATGGCACTCACTGCAGAATGATGAAATTGCTAACCATGTTGGTATGTTGGGAGATCTGGAATGAGAGGAATGCTAGAGTCTTTCGTGATGAGGCTTCCTTACCTTCGAGGATCATAGTCTTTAGGAGTATTTCTCTTAGTCTTTTCGGCCTTCATGGCTCGACCTTTGTGTGTCACTTAAAAACTATGTCTCCTATTCTAAATGAATGAGATGGGGCAAGTTTTTTTTAAAGGAAGTGGATGCCTTATAGCCATTAGAAGACAAAAGTGGAGATTGAGATGAACAGTAAAAGTCGCGGGGCCACCAATCAATGGCGACAAGCGTTAGTAATCAGCACAAACCTGTATCAAGCATGGTTGGCCATTCGATCTGAGATTAGCGTTGACACGGGCGTCGGCGGTTGTGAAACGGTGACCGAAAGGGATGAACCGTGAAACAGTCTCTTTTCTTCGTATTCTTCGGAGCTTCAAATTTCTGGGCTTGACACAACACCCCCTCTTGTGCGTCGGCGGAGCGGGAGGACGCGACGATGGAGCTCGGGGAAGGTGGAATATGGAGCGCTAGAAAAGGAAGGTAGATTTCGGTTCGGCCTTTCATTGCATTGTACCACAGTGGTGCACATGCATTTTCTTTGCTCCCTCCGATAACTGATGCTTCTACTCTCTTTTTTTTGTGGGTGGATGCTTCTACTCTTTGTTGTGCAGTGTCGCCTTGTGCCGACAGAAAGGCACATCATATAGGATAATTAACACGTTCCGTGGTAACTTTGCAATGGATGGCACTCCCTCCGTTTGAAATTACTTGTTTCGGAAATGGATGTATCTAGAGATATTTTAGTTCTAGATACATCTATTTTCGAAACAAGTAATTCCGAATAGAGGGAGTATATATTAACTCCAAATCAGAGCTGGCGGGTGAAGATTGGTCCTACTAATCGGCCGCACCGGCACGTGGAGACGACAACGAGTGCAGCAATGAACGCAAATAAAGCTGCAAGTGGGAGGTTCTAAATCACAACGGGTGGCCGCAGACTGCAGTACAATCTGTACTGCCGTGCCGGAGGAGGAACGCTGGCTCTGGCTGCAGTACAAGTGTACAACCAGCTGTACTCGCTCTCTCCGGCTATCTCGGACATGGACGCACCGAGAATGGTACTAGTACGTACTTAGAGTACTTCACTTGTGCCTGAAAATGCAGTGCAGTACAACACCAATCTCCGTCCGTCACATCCCTCCCTCCCTCCCTTGGCGCCACCAAAAGCTACAAGTAGAATCGATCGCTACGACTTGGTTATAATAAGCCTGAAGAAGAGGATATACCGCCATATATTTCCGTCAGCAGAGCAGGAGCGTCTTTACGGTAAACAAGGGCAGGATACGCGAGGAAATTCCTGCGGGGTCGAGCTGGGAACACATGAGATATGAACCGCTTGATTGAATATCAACTCATGTGTTCTCAGGTCGCCCCCGCTGGAGCCTCCTCGCCGCAGATCGACTGCTTCATTGATGCGTACTCGGTCGTCGGCCAGGCGTGTTCAGAGGCCCCTCGGTTTCATCAGAGATCAAACTGGTAAATGTGCAACTGCTTCTCTTCTCTTGATACCAATGTGGGTCCTAAATGTAGAAAACCACCAACTCCAACCTTCCAGTTGCGCAATTCCACATTCCTTCATCATCTGATTCTCTTTCCTTTCAGATCACCTCCCCAGTTTTCATGGGTCCCTACCATTCACCGTGCGGTAGCATGCAACTAGATCCCATTACAAACGCTGCTGAGAGCATCATAGATCTGCTTGGTTGTATTCTCATCGTCGCAGTAGATCATGGTCTTTTCAGATGTTATCTTCACCAGAGCTTCTGCCGGACTGGTGATCAAAATCGAGCGCACGCAGCCCGCCGAGCTATCATCGTCGTCTGCAGGGAAAGCACAGGCGATCCCCTTCTCCTGCAACGCCGACAACAGACGGGCTGCATCCACAGCTCCCCAGTGTAGCAGCTGCCGCATCGACTGATCGGACTGATCCTTCGGAGCTGCTACCAGCACGTACTGCCCGTTGCTGAGATGGAGCTTTGCTCTCAGCCTCGCGACGGCGATGGCCTTGTCCAACTGCCTAGGCTGCAACCCAAAGGCAAAATCGGTTGGAAGCCCCACCTCGAAGTCTTCCCGTATGTTTGGGATCTCCATGGTTTTGCCCTTGGAGTAGTACAGATATGACCATGGGGCATCCTCCTTTGATGGACACCGCAACTTCAGTTCTTCAGGGAACTGCAAGGGTACAGTAGAGCGTGAGGAGATGATCACTCTCGCTCGAAGAAAAGTAGCTCCAGCAGAAGGGTGCAGAAAATAAGCAATGGCGTACCAGAACGAGCTTCGGTTTGAGAACTGACAGCAATGGATTGACTTTCCGCACCCTGTCAACAAGAAACTCGAGCCTTTAGTCTACATATTCTGATTTGCTACTATGAATTAGTGAAACATAAGCATGAGCTTTTGAATTTTCAACATACTTTATTCCAGAAAGGAAAGAACATTCAAGAACTTGGATTGCCACAGGCATGAAAGGCTTAAGAGTCAACTCAGAATCAACTCCTTCCTGCACGTAAAATAATTATGTGTTTAGCGCCACCAACAGCAGTTATAGATTATGCTAGGTTCCGTGAAAAGATTGGACACAGTGTACCTCCAAAATAAGAAGATTTCGTTTATCTGCATGCCACCGACGAAGCAAATGGACTGCTGTGCTGTGCCTAAGGCTCCAGTCTGGACAAAATACAATGCAGGGCTCCTTCCACGCTGCCCTGACAGGATTCTAGCGTTGTTACACAGCAGAAAATGCAGGAAACAGCATAAAAAAATTAACTGAAATCCAACTGTTCAAGTGAGCTCATATGAATCAAAAGCAGGATATGTCATAGTATAAATTATGCTAAAGGTAGCAACCAGATATTGATGGACCTCCATAAATTATCAAACAACCAAAACCAAAATAAGAAACAACCAGTACCAAGCTTTCTATAAGGAGAGTATAAAAGAGATGATAAAGTCAAAGTTGGTGATCCTAAACTAAACAACCTTAAGGTTACCTATCATTGTATAGTCATAAAAAGTAATAACTAGCAACAAAATTTTGATAAACTTCTTACAGCAGGCCCTTTGAATATAGATGAGGAAACAGAAATAGTCTGCCTTCCTTCAGAAGCTCCACATGGCCGAATAATGCCTCCTCCTCCCTCGAGAATAGCTGCAGGATAAATAGTGTTTCAGTAAGACCATGTTAATTAAGTTCATATGTCAAAACAACCATAGTGAGAAAGGAATGACCTTTTCTTGGCGTGGCTTACATAGCCATTCTGGCACAGCATTGGTAAAGGATATTATTTTTTCTGCTGCGCCAGAAATCATAAATATGGGTACCTGACTCAAACAGGGAAAAAATGTCAGCCCAAAACAACAGATGCAAAACATGTGAGAAGACGGGTGGTGCAGAGAAAATATAGTGATTTGGAATGGGCATAATATTTCATATAGTAGAACTAAAGGAGCTTGATATTTAAATGATTACAGTGTAGAACTAAAACACTCTTTGTACCACATGCATCTTTAAACACTCTTTAAAGCTAGTCATCTATTCATCTTACAGCCAGTTGACTGCACGTCAGGCCTTGTCAACTGGACATTTCACCATTATCAAAACCAAGCACATCCTAAGTAAAAATATATGCCGTTGGTATTAACAACATTACTACAAAGCCTGACTCACACAAAGCACAATAAAAATATATATTTACATTACTATTAACAAGAGTCCACTATACAGTAACAATGGGTCAAGAACTGCTAGAATTACCTTCATGTTGGAAGAAAGTAACGTTTCTGATATATGTTCCAAAATTAAAAGAATAACCCCAAGTCGTCCTATTGGTATTAAAACAGAACCTCCAGATTTAATTGCATCTGATATACATGAGCATATGAAACTGATTCTCTCAATCTCCTCTGCAATATCATCATTCTTAGACAGGCACTGGACGTCTTCATCCTCATCAACACCACCATCCCTTGAAGATAGTAAGTAACATTCAATGCAAAAGGTTATTTTTAACGCATAAGCAATTCATACAAACTGAAGAGCGACACACTAGCATACCTCAACACAGAGTCATCACAAAGCATTGCATTCTCACCCAGATTCTCATTATTCTCATCCATGTCATTCAAGGATGAGAAATCTGAAAACAAAATGACATCATTTTCCTTCAGAGAGTTATAGTCGCAATCTAAGGCATGGGCTGACACAAACATGGTGCTTGGCAAGTAGGTAATACTTGCTCTTGGACCCTTTATTGACCAGACACAATTGCCAAGCTCCAGGCCAGAGCTAGAGGCTTTCAGCATCAACATGCCATTGAAGCAAACCTCCTCTCCGTATTTCACAGTCTGGGTTTTTCGCATGCATTCTTCTATGTTTGGGGCACTGCAATAGGTGTAATCCAGTTAAGATAAGAAAGCAGGATGATAGAGCAGCGTTGATGTCATTATTAAGTAGTGAATCTTCTATGCAGTCGATATAATTGAATGGCAACCATATGGTCCAATCTCACATATTTCCTTGCAAGAACTAAAGTCTAGTCAGCTTTATTTGCATGCAACCGAGATACTAAGCATATGGAAGCATACACCAAGCTAGGTTACTAGGGATATAAACTTGTGTCCTATCAGATGTGTACATGCAATTACAGAGTCAAGTATGTATTTCAAGTAACTCCAGGTTAAAAAAGAACTATCATATGTTACAAACTTACCCTATATTCATGAATGAAATTTTGGTATCTATTAAACTTCTTAATTTGCTACTTGACTAGTAAAATATGGATACTATTTGCTCCTAGCACACTCCCTAAGATTATCAAATTTTAATTAACCAGTGGAAACAATTTCTAAAGGTCAAGGATAAATATGGAAAACTGGGTATATTTTGAAGCTTTCAGATATAAATTTCTTTATAGTAAAAGGGTAACTCGATATGCAATACGGCAAGTATATGGCCTATTAAATACTGTGTACCTGTAAAGGGGCATCAGAGGAGCTAAATCCATTCCCTCATCTTCAATCACTATATTCTGCAACGACGACAGGAGTTTATGGAGTTTCTCCCCTTGCATCCACTTGGGTGGCACATCCGTATCTGGCCCGTAGTACCTTACAAACTCAGAGTGCATCTCCACGAGCTCCCCCATCATTAGCTTTCCAATCCTTGCAGCTAACTCTGTAACATAAACCTATTCATAGTTTCATACAGACAGTCAACAACTGCGCTCTATATTTCATTGTATGCATTAGCACCTACCTATGGAGGTGAAGTTTTGTCTCACAGAAGATTTTACAGCCAACATAATATATTTCGATCCCTTGGTAATTGTATATGACCAAAATTTCTTACTCTAGCTTTAAGAAAAAACATGCCCAGACGTTTAGCCCCTAAGTTCCACTTTGTAGTAAAGGGACCTAAGGATATTAATTGTCTGCAATCAAGAGTAAAAAAAGCCAATGAGCATGCCTTTGGTATTCATACAGGAGTGGACTTGTTTTCATTATTTTCTTAAAATAAATCATCAAGTCCAATTGTTCTGCCCCGGTTTTCCCCATTTTACACACCTCAGTGCTACCCTGAGGAGGTTAATTATCCGCAAAGTAAAGAAAAAAATTAATGAGCTAGCCCATCTGTCTTTCAGACTATTGTTTGCATTCAGCAGGCTTCTTCTTCCAGATGATCTGAATAGCTATCAACTATTGAATGGACAAAAATCATGCACTAACATGTTAACAGCAGTTTCAAACATGTAACACACCTCTTCACTACGGCGACAAACAACAATCGTTCAAATTTCTAACCAAAGCTGCAGCCTAAACTATAGCAGTTTGCAATCTAGGGTGCTATGCATCAAGGAGTAGCAGGGATGGCAGTCACCTTGGTATTTGTGAAGCTTGGGAGCCGGGTGAGGAAGGGGAGCCCAAGCATCCCCGTGGCAGACGACACAAGCACAGCATCCACGCCACCTGCTTTGGCAGCTGCCGGTGCCGCCAGCGACCAGTAGTACGGCACCGCGCGGATGAGCTTCCCCGCGTCATTGGAGTCCGCGCCGAGTGGCACTGGGGCGAATGCTGCGAGGGCCGAGAGGTCGACGGGGCAGTCTAGGAGGAGGCGGACCCCCTCCAGCTCCAGTAAGTGGCTCGCCGGCGAGTGGTAGCCGCCGCCTCTGCCGGGGGTGGTCACGCAGGTCAGTTTCATGGCGGCAGTGGCGGATGTAGCACAGGGGCGGTCGCCCCGGGTCTCCGACGGCGGAGCAAGCACACCTGGCGGATCTAGGATTTGAAAACAGGGTGGTCCTCCTACAAAAATTGACAGCAAATATGGCATTTGAATATATTTTGACACTGCAATTTCATATTTCCATTACATTCTTGATACTAGTACATTGATCCCAATATTAAGCAGGAACAGAGCAGATCAAATAACACCGAAGAGACGATGAACATCTGCACGAACCCTAAACAAGGAATAGCTAGCATGTGAATATGTTCTAACTAACTCCCAATAGCACATAGAAATAGATCAATATGATATGTTCTTACAAACATACTAAAATTCTCACTAAGTCCCAGTTTTGCATAAAAGAAGCCTACATAGCACATAGCTTGAGAAATTCAAAGAAGGCTTATGTTTCTGGCCTACGCTTTTCAGTGGCCATGAAATTCTCAATTATATTTATATCATCTCCATTCACCTTTTAGAAAATATCCCGCTCAATGTATGTGACTAGGCAACTGGCAGACGCACAAGTTCTTCGGTTTGCTCTCCGGCCACATTCGTTATAGCCAAAAAGAGAAGCAATGTCTCCAGTCCTCTTCATCCTTCAATAACTATGCAATAATACTTTGCTTTCTATCAATCATAATGACATTGGACTGGGCATAATTATGTGTATATGTGTCCATCAATTCATCTGTATATGTACTGAAGAAATTTGCTAACCCTAAATCGAAAATTGGGGAATGGGGCCATGGGCAGTGGATGGGGTGTACCTCAGATCGGAAATAAGAAGAGTGCTGGCTCGGAAGCCAGCGCCGACTTGCGGGGCGCCAGGCAGTGGGCACCTGCCGGCTGCCGCACAAGGCAGGGGCGCAGAGCGGTGGGCGAGGAGCCGCGGGCGCGCGCTGGCGCCGGGCGCCGGGCGGGCAGGGCGGAGAGGAAGGCGGATCCTCCGCTCCTGCCTCCAGGGATGGCGAGGTAGGCAGCGACGGCGTCCGGCGTGCGGCGAGCGGACGTTTCTGGGGGAGCGACTCAGTCCCTGGATGCTGGCTGGAGAGACTGGCGAACGACCCAACTCGATTCGTTTTTCGGCTACTAGAAAGAGATGGGCCGGGACGGGATTATGGGGACTTCTAGGGCAGTTATTGGGCTTTAACTTTTTTCTGAGCCTATAAACTGGTTCAAAATCCCAAGATGGGCCGGGGACCATTCTGTCCACACTGTGGCTGGGCCAGGCTCGAGCAGGCCGAAATAACTAATTAAGGAGTACTTGTTGCAAAGATCACTCCAATTCCCCTGGTTGCGATAAGTGGCGCACATGCAGCGCGCCACTTGTTGCAACCTGAGAGTTTTTCCTTTTTTCGTATATTCGTTTATTTAAAACGTTTTATCTCTCAAACCGTGCGTTCAAATCTTAAACCGCTTTCACCGTTGGATTCCTCGCGTCAAGATCTTCAAAACTATATCCCCATGTTGATAGGTTTTGATGAACCTTTTTTTCCCGAAAAAAACTGGACGAAAAAACCGAACCGGGGGCACAGGTTTTTTCTCCGAAAGAGGCATGCCCGTGCCCTTCACGAAATCACAACCATGCCTCTCGCGGAAGGGAAAAAAAGAGAAAACGCATTTTTTTTCCGTTTTCGAAGAGGCATGGTCGTGACTCTCGTGAAAGCACAACCGTGCCTCTTGCGGAAGCAAAACCGTGACTCTCGCGAAAGGAAAAAAAACAGAAAACGCGTTTTTTTTCCTTTCCGAGAGGCACGGCCATGACTCTCGCGAAAGCATAACTGTTCCTCTCGCGGAAGCAAAACCGTGACTCTCGCAGAAAAAAACAGAAAACGCGTTTTTTTCGTTTCCGAGAGGCACAGCCGTGACTCTCATGAAAGCACACCCATGCCTCTTGCGGAAGCAAAATCGTGACTCTCGCGAAAGCAAAAAAAACATAAAAACGCGTTTTTCGCTTTCGAGAGGCACTACCGTGACTCTCGCGAAATCAAAACCGTGCCTCTCGCGGAAGCAAAACCGTGACTCTCGCGAAAGGAAAAAAAAGAAAACACGTTTTTTCGCGTAAAAATTTTTGTCCCCATTTTTTTTGATTGAAAAGCTAAGGAAGACCGGTGGAAAACCAAAACGTCGAAAAAACCCGGAAAAAACCGTTTAAAAGGCCGAAAACGCGTGCGGAAAAATAAAAAAAACAAAATCCGGAGGAAGCGCCCAAAGCGCGACACGTGGCGAATGGCTGAGAGCACGTCAAATGATGCTGATCGTTGCGAGGCTCCTGAAGGAGCGCTCGTTAACTAGTTGCTCTCCAAGCAAGTAGCAACGCTTCTCTTTTGTCTAAAAAAAGCAACGCTTCTCTTCCCCTCAAAAAAATAGAGAGAGCAACGCTTCTCTTTGTCTAAAAAAGGGGGGTTCTCTTGTATACTAAAAAGTACGAACTGACTTAAAGCACAAACATGAAGGAAAGGCTGAATTCGAAACATCTTGAATAGGATTCTCTCTTCTTGGAGAGCTTGAGACTGAAATGAGTGGGCCGGCCAAAGAAGACCACTACCCACCCCCCCCCCCCCCCCCCCCCCCCCCCCCCCCCGACGACACGGGTGGCGACTAGGGTTCCCCCCGCGCCGCCACCCCCTTCCCCCGCTCTCCCCTCGCCGCCACCGGAGGATCTCGCCGGGCTTTATCCCGCGGACGCCCGGGAAGGTGGCGGCGAGGCCTCTGACGCTCCGTTCCTGGCAGAGGTTTCCGGATCTGCGGTGGTGGCCCTTCTTGGTGAGGCAACGGCGTCCTCCTCGGCTGGAGCCGGTTGCGGGTGATTCTGGCCGGTTTGCTCGACCACGCGGGTGGTGAGCCGCCGGTGGGGTTGTCTACGGCGCGGAGTTCCCCCTCTTTGACTCCCTCTGCACCGCTGTTTCCAATTTCTTGTGTCACGCGCGCCGGATCTGGAGCTGGTGTGTGCTTGGTGGTGAGGTCTAGGACTGCGGGAAACCGTTGGTTGGCCTGTCCAGCCCGGCGGCGGCGACGCCATTGGCACCGTTCTTCCTCCTTGGAGGTGCAGCCGTGGTCCTCCCCTCCCCACCCTCGTTCCCCCCTCCCGGGTGAAAGCCCAAAACCCGGCTAGGATTGGGCGGCAACGCCGCGTCTCGTGTCGTGCTCCTCCTTGGAGGTGCCGCCTGGGGAGGGATCGTGTTCGGGTGAGGTGGGTCAAAGGTCGGAGCTTTGGGCGGCTCTGGTTGTCTGGTGGCGGCGGTTCCGTCGGGATTTGCTTGGCTGGCATTGTCTCTGTTCCCCTCATGGGTGGAGCCCACTCGTTGTGGCGTGTTTGTCACAAGGCTGGCGGTGCAACACCTTCGATCTGGCGATAGGGGATAGGGTTCCCCTTCCCAGCAATAGCAACACGTCCCAGCTGTGGGCTCCCGGTTCTCTTCTTCAACGGCCGACGGGCCTTGCTCCTTGACGTTCTGCGGTCTTCCTTGATGTCCTTGCTGGCCTTTCCTCAACAGCTGCCCCCGGTGGCTTTCCTGTAGCTTACTGGTGTCCTAAGTTGCGGCAGTATGGTGGATGTTGTGTGCTCATTGGCCATGGGGTTGTGCTTTGCGGTTGCTCCAGGTCTCGAGGTCGGCACCTCTTTTGCTCTAGGGTGAGCGCTTCTCAGGTCCGCTGGTTCGATGCCTTTCGATCCAAGGCGAGAGGGAAGGGTCCCTCTGCGGCGCGAGAGGAGGAAGATGCTTAGATCTCTTCATCCTGGATGTCAGCCCAGTTCATGCCCACACTCTGTTTTAGCAGGTCCTCATCCTGTTTGCTGGTCACTACCCTTGGTACCAGTTTGTTGCGGTCTTCAGCTAGTGCAAGCAATGGGCTTTGTTTTATCTTTGTTTCGTGATTGTGCGCTGCGTTGAGTTATAAGCTCCCTAGAATGCTCCCTTGTATCGTTGGGCCGATGTGGTCTGTTGTGTGTCTGTAATTCCTGGCCGGTTGATGGCTTTGTTAATTCAAAGCCGGACTCTTCGTGAGCCTTCGCTTCTAAAAAAGACCACTATGGAAGTGAAAGGGGAGGGACTACAAGCCGGCGCCGGAAGCGACTCGCTTCTATTCTCGATTAGATATAGATGGGGAATCTGTATAGATTGTCTTTTTTCGACAACCTCTCTAAAACGCATATGAGAAAATTGCACTTCACGGCATGGCAAAAAAAGAGCTTCACTCGGTTGGCCCTCCTAAGCTTCCGCCTACTTTCTCTTCTCTTAAGTCTAAAACAAATGGGAGGCAGGATTCGAATCTACGTCGAAAACCTTCAACAGATTTACAGTATGTTGCTTTTGACCGCTCGTCCACTCGCCGTCATTGCATTCTTTGGTTTTGCGTAATTACTTATAATCATGTGCGCGTGCACTCGATCGTTGAGTCAAGCGGTCGGCCAAAGACCGCTCAATCAACACACATTGTGCGACCATGATTGCCAGGTGTCCCCTGGTCAGATGCTGGCCCCGTGCAAGCCCCGCACACCTGGTCCGATGGCATCGTGTAGCGCACCGCGCACCCTTTGTGGTGGACCCCACCTGTCATTGACCCCTGTGGCGTGGAGAGGTATGCGGTCGGTGGTGAGCGACGACACAGTAGTGTGGGTTGGCAGTTTTGAATTTCATGCCACTCTCACCTGCATGCTTCCATCTCTCTCTCTCTCTGCTTCCCCCTCCCTCATTTCTCCCCATTCTTCTCTCCCCATGCGATTCAGCAAGGATTTGATTCATAACCGGCATCATCACCGCAACAGCAGCTGAAGGCGAGTGCAGGAAGGCAAAGGCGTAGCGGGGCGGCATCCGCTGCTTGTCGCCGGCTCAGGTATGGTCGCCGCCCACCCTCGCATCTTGTTCCCCTTGTCATTTACCCCCGAGGCTGTCTATTTTGCTAGCGGTCCTTTACTAGTGTTCGTCGACGGAGAAGCAGTGGTTACCGCGGTGACATCGAGAGGTGGCGGTGCTTACCGCGGCGCCACTCAGTGGAAGTTGCGCTTGTTTTTGGAGATGTACCACAACGGTACGTGTGATTTTGTCGTTTAGATACCGTTTTAGATAGGCGCATCCACATCACGTAGCTACCGCGAGGGGTTTCGATCCCGTTTCATTTTTTATCATCAGTAGACACTTACTTAGGAGTAAGTCTACATCCTTGTTAGCAAGTGCATCCCCCCCGAGACTGCCGCCAAGCATAATTTCACGAACCAAGTCAACAGAAGATGCACCCAAGCTTTTGCACAGAGCCAACATCAGCGTGCATCACTCATGATTGTCCTTAGTCCCTGTCAATGAATCATGTGGTGATTGATACGTCTCCAACGTATCTATATTTTTTTGATTGCTCCATGCTATATTATCTACTGTTTTGGGCAATATTGGGCTTTATTATCCACTTTTATATTACTTTTGGGACTAAGCTATTAACCGGAGGCCCAGCCCAGATTTGCTGTTTTATGCCTATTTCAATGTTTTGAAGAAAAGGAATATCAGACGGAGTCGAAACGGAACGAAATCAACTGGAGAAGTTATTTTTGGAAGGAAACACACCTGATGGATTTGGACCCCACGTTAGAAGATACGGGAGCTGTGGGCGCGCCCCCTGCCTCGTGGGGCCCCCGTGGCTCCCCTGACGTGCTTCTTCTGCCTATATAACTCCATATACCCTAAAACTTCCAGAACGGAGATTAGATCAGGAGTTCCGCCGCCAGAAGCCTTCGTACCTGTAAGTGCATCTAGTGCCACCCCTAGTTGGTTTTGGAGTATTGACGACAAACCTAGTTGAGGGACTAATGTGTTTGTGAGAATTGCAGGATAACACGGGTAGAAGTCCCTCATTGATTCGGTTTTCCTACCAGAGATGACCCCTAGAAATGTATGAAGACATTGAAGTCAAAGGTGGTATGTGAAGACATTCACCTTGAAGACTATGACAAGAGAAGACATCGCATGAAGACTATGGAGCGCGAAGACTTAGATCTTTCGTAGTTCTTTTTCTTCTTTGTTGAGTCATAGGAACCACCGTACTGTTAAGTGGGGTCCAAGAAAACCAGTCAGAATGACTGAAGTGATGCTTAACCAAAATCCTATGTCTTCGAGTGAAGACTATGAGAGCGAATCTTGTTCAGAGTTGGACAAGTCAGCTTTGCTTGTAGCCCAAGTAAAGTTGCCGTGTGTGTTTGAAATCTGACCGTTGGAACACGTGTCAGTTCCTTAGTGACCCAGGGTCATTTCGGACAAATCAGGTTGGGTTGCCTAGTGGCTATAAATAGCCCACCCCCTACAACCATAAACGGTTGGCTGCTCAGAGTTAAAGTACGGCTTTTGTCGCTTGAGAGCAACCCACCTCGAAGCCTTTGAGAGAGAATTCCTTGAGAGGATAAAGCCCTAACCACCCAGAGCCAAAGAGTGTTAGGCATCACTTAAGTCTTCTTGTCTGTGTAATCTGAAGACTTATTACACTTGAGGACTGTGAATCCTCCAAACAGTTAGGCATCGCGTTCTGAGCATCCAAGAGTCATTGTGGATCGCCGGTGAACGAAGTCTGTGAAGGTTTGGAAGTTTACCTTGAAGACTTACCAGAGTGATTGGGCGAGGTCTATGTGACCTTAGCTCAAGGGGAATACGGAGAGGACTAAGTGTTCTGAGCTGCGTGCTCAGGACTAAGTGTCCGAGACTGAGTGTCCTTAGGTTTAAATACCTATCCTCCCTAACCAGACGTACAACTGTCACAGCAGTTGGAACTGGTCTACCAAACCTTTATCTTCGTCACGCACACTGGTTCTATCCTTCTCATCTCTTTATTTACAGTTGGCTCTTGTAAAGTCAGTGCCTATTTGCTTTATCTATTTGTCTTCACTGTGTACCTGATCCTTACTGCCTAGCTACTATTAGTCATTGTGGTTTCACTTCATTGAATGCTTGACTATTGTCTGTCTAGTGTAGTCTATCTTCCACTGCATGGAAATAGATTCATTTCTATCATTTGTCTTCGAAACTTCCATGTTTTGAATACTTTCATAAAAATCGCCTATTCATCCCCCTCTAGTCGATATAACACACTTTCAATTGGTATCAGAGCAAGGTACTCCCTTGTTCTGTGTGATTTTGGTTTAACCGCCTGGAGTTTTAGTTATGTCGACCACAGGTATGAAGACTGTGTCATGCCCCATCTTTGACGGTCACGAGTATCCCAAGTGGAAGGCCATGATGAAGAAGCGCCTCATGGCAACAAACAGCAAGCTGTGGACCGTCACTGAGATTGGCCTGACCGATCTGTGCAAAATGGCGGAAGCTGATGACATTCGCAAGTACACTCTTCTCAACCTCACGGCGAAGGACGTCATCTGCTCCTGTCTATCTCAAAATCAGTTTAGGAATGTCATGCATCTCGATCATGCAAAGCTCATCTAGGACCGTCTCTCGGAGGTCTATGAGGGTCATCGAACTCGTCATGATCCTCGGTTCGAGGACTTTAAGGAGTCACTCAAAGCGATGACTTTCGAACCAGAATCATCATCTTCTGCATCATGCCTTATGGCAAATGATGCTAAGGTAATTGAATGCTATCTATCTGAATCCAGTGATGATGAATCTGGTGATGAATTTGGACCCAGCTATGCAAAACTTGCTTCCCTTGTCACTAAACAACAGAAAGCTACGGAACATATTCAAAAACTGTTAGACAAAAGCGATGACCTGTTGGACACTGAAATGACTCCATCTTAGTCCTTAATTGAAGACATAAAAAATCTTCATATTAAGTATGAGGATCTTGAAACTCGTCATGAAACGCTCTCAACAACTCATGAAGAACTCGAGAAATTAAGAGCGGCTCATGAAGATCTTCAAAAGGAAAACGAGTCACTTCGCGCCGAACAGATCAGTTCAGCTCAGGAAGGATTTGAACCACCATGTCTTAAATGCATTGAGCGTGATAACGCTACTCCTGTTGCTGAATGTTCTACTGCTGCTACTGTTGCAATATCTTCAACTGTTGCTGTGGAAACTAACCCCTCTGCTAAGGACACCACTGCTATTGCTGATGAGAATGCTAGGTTGAAGACATTGCTTGAAACAGGGATGTACAAAAGTCTCAAAGGGCATCAGACACTATGTGATGTCCTCAAAAGGCAGATCCTGAACCGAAACCCTAGGAAAGAGGGTGTTGGGTTCGTAAGGAAAATGAATGCTGATGGCTCTTACTGGAAACCTGAGCAGTACCCCAAAACCACATGGGTTGCTGCAAAGGAACCTTTAGCAGATCCATCCACTCTATCTGGCTTTACTTGTGCTAACCCCATTGTTATTGATGAATCCTTTGATGCAAACTATAAACTGTTTAAGAATCAGAATGGTGAAGTGTTTGCCAGGTATATTGGTACTAACTGTAGGAATGGACCGCCTATGAAGAAGATTTGGGTGCCGAAAAGGTGTTTGGAGAATCTTCCTGTGAATGTCATCATGACACCACAGGTGAAGAAGACAAACCCCAGACCACAGGCTTCATACGGTCCAAAGGCTTCATACAGACAGAGGACTCACCTGAGTCACACTAACGCAAATGTTTTGCAGGGAAGCCATACTCATGCCTATGAGTATGAGCGCGATTCATCAAACCACCATGTTCATAAGACCAAGAACTATTCTGCTTATTCTTATGAATACTATTGTCCACCTGCAAGACTTTTTGCTAGGGCTCCAAAGCCAAAGTTCTCAGATGCTGCACTTAGACTTATTGCTTCGAAGCCACCCCTGAAGATGTGGGTGGCTAAGAAAGCTTAACTCTCCTTTGCAGGAAAAGGTCTCCAGCCGAAAACCAAAATCGTCTGACACTATTGCTGGGGACCTTAAACATCTTGTAGGGCGCAAGATCAAATGCCCAAATGGTCTTACTATGTACTTTGTTTCTGAATCGCTTGCAACTTGCCCTATCAGTCCTAATCTCGATCTAAGCTTTAATAATCCACTGGTTCGTAAAATGTTTTTGCTTCACAATTCTCTTCGTGAAGCCTATCCCCCTAACCGCACTATAGGGTATGACACTAGCCGCTTTAGAATGGATTATTGATAGTGGGTGTACAAATCACATGACTGGCAAGCGAAGCCTTCTCATGGACTCAACTTTACGTCCATCAGACAAAAGTCACATCACATTTGCTGACACTGGTAAAAGCAAGGTATTGGGTCTAGGTAGAGTTGCAATATCAAAGGATCAACACATGGATAAAGTCATGCTTGTTGAATCCCTTGGTTTCAACTTAATGTCTATCTCAATGCTTTGTGATTTAAACATGATTGTGATGTTTGGAAAATATCGTTGCCTTGTACTAATGGAATCTGACAAGTCTCTAGTGTTTGAAGGGTATCGAAAAGATGATTTGTATGTTGTAGATTTCTCAGCAGGACCACAACTTGCAGTATGTCTTCTAGCAAAAGCTTCTGAATGCTGGCTCTGGCATCGAAGGCTAGGGCATGCTGGCATGAGGAACCTCCACACCTTGCAAGGAAGAAGCATGTCATAGGCATCGAGGGCGTCAAGTTCAAGAAGGATCACTTATGCGGTGCCTGTGAAGCAGGAAAGATGACGAGGGCCAAGCATCCCTCGAAGACAATCATGACAACGACTCAACCCTTCGAACTGCTACACATGGATCTTTTCGGTCCCACTCATTACTCAACTCTTACTACTACTGCTTGTCTCTATGGCTTTGTCATTGTTGATGATTATTCAAGATATACTTGGGTGCATATAATCCTTTACAAGACTGAAGTGCAGGATGTCTTCAGACGCTTCACCAATAGAGCAACAAACAACTATGGCGCCAAGATAAAGCACATCAAAAGTGACAATGGCACTGAATTCAAGAACACTGGCCTAGATACATACCTTGATACTTTGGGCATCACACACGAATTCTGAGCTCCGTACACACCATAGCAGAATGGCGTCGTCGAACGCAAGAATAGAACACTTATTGAGATGGCTCGGACGATGCTTGATGAATACAAGACTCCAAGAAAATTCTGGGATGAAGCCATTGACACTGCATGCCATATCATCAACCGTGTTTATATTCACAAGCTTCTGAACAAGACATCCTATGAGCTCCTTACTGGCAAGAAGCCAAATGTCAGTTACTTCAGAGTATTTGGCGCCAAGTGCTGGATCAAGGATCCACATCACACTTCAAAGTTTGCACCAAAAGCACATGAGGGTTTTATGCTTGGATATGTAAAGGATTTGCACTCCTACAGAGTCTTCAATCTCTTTCATTACAAAGTGGTTGAAACAATGGATGTGCGGTTCGATGAAACTAACGGCTCACAAAGAGAGCACTTGCCAAATGTGCTAGATGAAGTTCCATCCAGTGAATCAATCAAACTTATGGGAATTGGAGAAATCATACCTTCTGAAGCTCAACCTGAAGAAGAACTTATCATCTCCGCACCTGATCAACCGGAAGACAATGCTCAGCCTGAAGACAATCCCTCTAACAATGACAATGATCAGCAAGAGCAAAATCTTCGTCCTGTACATCCTCGTGTTGCAAATGAAGTGCAGATTGAGAGAATAATTGATAGCATCAATGCACCAGGTCCACTCACTCATTCAAGGGCAACTCAGCTAGAAAATTTATGTGGGCGCTTTGCATTCGTCTCAATAACAAAACCCAAGAAAGTTGAAGAATCCTTCATGGAACCTGAATGGATTCAAGCTATGCAAGAAGAGCTTCAACAGTTTGAGCTGAATAATGTATGGGAACTGGTCAAGCGTCCTGATCCTCGGAAGCACAATATAATAGGCACCAAATGGATATATCGCAACAAGCAAGATGAGCATGGTCAAGTTGTCAGAAACAAAGCTCGTCTCGTTTCTCAAGGATACACTCAAGTTGAAGGGATTGACTTCGATGAAACATTTGCTCCTGTGGCTAGACTTGAAGCCATACGCATACTGCTGGCCTATGCAAATCATCATAACATACTTCTATATCAAATGGATGTGAAGAGCGCTTTTCTCTATGGCAAGATTGAAGAAGAAGTGTATGTCGCACAACCACCTGGCTTTGAAGATCCAAAACATCCTGACATGGTATACAAGCTCAACAAGGCACTATATGGCCTCAAACAAGCCCCTCGGGCTTGGTATGTGTAGGATCGAAAGTATGTCTAGAGGGGGGGGTGATTAGACTACTTGACCAAATAAAAACTTAACCTTTTCCCAATTTTAGTTCTTGGCAGATTTTAGCTATTGTAGGACAAGTCAAGCAATCATCACACAATTCAAGCAAGCATGCAAAGAGTATATTGGCAGCGGAAAGTAAAGCATGCAACTTGCAAGAATGTAAAGGGAAGGGTTTGGAGAATTCAAACGCAATTGGAGACACGGATGTTTTTCCCGTGGTTCGGATAGGTGGTGCTATCCTACATCCACGTTGATGGAGACTTCAACCCACGAAGGGTAACGGTTGCGCGAGTCCACGGAGGGCTCCACCCACGAAGGGTAATGGTTGCGCGAGTCCACGGAGGGCTCCACCCACGAAGCTGTTGGGGAACGCAGAATTTCAAAAAATTTCCTACGCACACGCAAGATCATGGTGATGCATAGCAACGAGAGGGGAGAGTGTTGTCTATGTACCCACGCAGACTGACTGCGGAAGCGTTGACGCAACGTAGAGGAATTAGTCGTACGTCTTCCCGATCCGACCGATCCAAGCACCGTTACTCCGGCACCTCCGAGTTCTTAGCACACGTACAGCTCGATGACGATCCCCGGGCTCCGATCCAGCAAATGAGTGTTGAGGGAGAGTTTCGTCAGCATGACGGTGTGGTGACGGTGATGATGTTCTACCGTCGCAGGGCTTCGCCTTAGCACCGCTACAGTATTATCGAGGTGGAATATGGTGGCAGGGGGCACCGCACACGGCTAAGGAACGATCTCAAGGATCAACTTGTGTGTGTAGAGGTGCCCCCTGCCTCCGTATATAAAGGAGCCAAGGGGGAGGGGGCTGCCGGCCAGGAGGAGGGCGCAGGAGGAGTCCTACTCCTTCCGGGAGTAGGACTCCCCCCCAATCCTAGTTGGACTAGGATTCCCCAGGGGGAAAGAGAGAGAGGGGGGCCGGCCACCTCTCCTAGTCCTAATAGGACTAGGGGAAGGGGGGAGGCGCGCGGCCACCTTGGGCTGCCCCCTTTCTCCTTTCCACTAAAGCCCATTAAGGCCCATATGGCTCCCGGGGGGTTCCGGTAACCTCCCGGTACTCCGGTAAAATCCCGATTTCACCCGGAACACTTCCGATGTCCAAATATAGGCTTCCAATATATCAATCTTTATATCTCGACCATTTCGAGACTCCTCGTCATGTCCGTGATCACATCCGGGACTCCGAACTAACTTCGGTACATCAAAATGCATAACTCATAATAACTGTCATCGTAACGTTAAGCGTGCGGACCCTACGGTTCGAGAACAATGTAGACATGACCGAGACATGTCTCCGGTCAATAACCAATAGCGGGACCTGGATGCCCATATTGGCTCCTACATATTCTATGAAGATCTTTATTGGTCAGACCGCATAACAACATACGCTGTTCCCTTTGTCATCGGTATGTTAATTGCCCGAGATTCGATCGTCGGTATCCAATACCTAGTTCAATCTCGTTACCGGCAAGTCTCTTTACTCGTTCCGTAATACATCATCTCGCAACTAACTCATTAGTTGCAATGCTTGCAAGGCTTATGTGATGTGCATTACCGAGAGGGCCCAGAGATACCTCTCCGACAATGGAGTGACAAATCCTAATCTCGAAATACGCCAACCCAACATCTACCTTTGGAGACACCTGTAGAGCTCCTTTATAATCACCCAGTTACGTTGTGACGTTTGGTAGCACACAAAGTGTTCCTCCGATAAACGGGAGTTGCATAATCTCATAGTCATAGGAACATGTATAAGTCATGAAGAAAGCAATAGCAACATACTAAACGATCGGGTGCTAAGCTAATGAAATGGGTCATGTCAATCAGATCATTCAACTAATGATGTGACCTCGTTAATCAAATAAAAACACCTTGTTCATGGTTAGGAAACATAACCATCTTTGATTAACGAGCTAGTCAAGTAGAGGCATACTAGTGACACTAAGTTTGTCTATGTATTCACACATGTATTATGTTTCTGGTTAATACAATTCTAGCATGAATAATAAACATTTATCATGATATAAGGAAATAAATAATAACTTTATTATTGCCTCTAGGGCATATTTCCTTCAGTTTCCCACTTGCACTAGAGTCAATAATCTAGATTACACAGTAATGATTCTAACACCCATGGAGCCTTGGTGCTGATCATGTTTTGCTCGTGGAAGAGGCTTAGTCAACGGGTCTGCAACATTCAGATCCGTATGTATCTTGCAAATCTCAATGTCTCCCACCTGGACTAGATCCCGGATGGAATTGAAGCGTCTCTTGATGTGCTTGGTACTCTTGTGAAATCTGGATTCCTTTGCCAAGGCAATTGCACCAGTATTGTCACAAAAGATTTTCATTGGACCCGATGCACTAGGTATGACACCTAGATCGGATATGAACTCCTTCATCCAGACTCCTTCGTTCGCTGCTTCCGAAGCAGCTATGTATTCCGCTTCACATGTAGATCCCGCTACGACGCTTTGTTTAGAACTGCACCAACTGACAGCTCCACCGTTTAATGTAAACACGTATCCGGTTTGCGATTTAGAATCGTCCGGATCAGTGTTAAAGCTTGCGTCAACGTAACCTTTTACGGTGAGCTCTTTGTCACCTCCATATACGATAAACATATCCTTAGTCCTTTTCAGGTATTTCAGGATGTTCTTGACCGCTGTCTAGTGATCCACTCCTGGATTACTTTGGTACCTCCCTGCTAAACTTATAGCAAGGCACACATCAGGTCTGGTACACAGCATTGCATACATGATAGAGCCTATGGCTGAAGCATAGGGAACATCTTTCATTTTCTCTCTATCTTCTGCAGTGGTCGGGCATTGAGTCTGACTCAACTTCACACCTTGTAACACAGGCAAGAACCCTTTATTTGCTTGATCCATTTTGAACTTCTTCAAAATCTTGTCAAGGTATGTGCTTTGTGAAAGTCCAATTAAGCGTCTTGATCTATCTCTATAGATCTTTATGCCTAATATGTAAGCAGCTTCACCGAGGTCTTTCATTGAAAAACTCTTATTCAAGTATCCCTTTATGCTATCCAGAAATTCTATATCATTTCCAATCAGCAATATGTCATCCACATATAATATTAGAAATGCTACAGAGCTCCCACTCACTTTCTTGTAAATACAGGCTTCACCGAAAGTCTGTATAAAACCAAATGCTTTGATCACACTATCAAAGCGTTTATTCCAACTCCGAGAGGCTTGCACCAGTCCATAAATGGATCGCTGGAGCTTGCACACTTTGTTAGTTCCCTTTGGATCGACAAAACCTTCCGGTTGCATCATATACAACTCTTCTTCCAGAAATCCATTCAGGAATGCAGTTTTGACATCCATCTGCCAAATTTCATAATCATAAAATGCGGCAATTGCTAACATGATTCGGACAGACTTAAGCATCGCTACGGGTGAGAAGGTCTCATCGTAGTCAACCCCTTGAACTTATCGAAAACCTTTTGCGACAAGTCGAGCTTTGTAGATAGTAACATTACCATCAACGTCAGTCTTCTTCTTGAAGATCCATTTATTCTCAATTGCTTGCCGATCATCGGGCAAGTCAACCAAAGTCCATACTTTGTTCTCATACATGGATCCCATCTCAGATTTCATGGCTTCAAGCCACTTTGCGGAATCTGGGCTCACCATCGCTTCTTCATAGTTCGTAGGTTCATCATGATCTAGCAGCATGATTTCCAGAAAAGGATTACCGTACCACTCTGGTGCGGATCTCGCTCTGGTTGATCTATGAGGTTCAGTAGTATCTTGTCCTGAAGTTTCATGATCATCATCATTAGTTTCCTCACTAATTGGTATAGGTGTCGCAGAAACAGTTTTCTATGATGTACTATTTTCCAATAAGGGAGTAGGTACAGTTACCTCGTCAAGTTCTACTTTCCTTCCACTCACTTCTTATGATCAAACACATGATCATCAATGTCTCACGAGCAATGACATAGTATCTCACACAAAAGCAAACAAAGTTCGAAAAACCACCAAATAAAACAAGAGAGAATAAAAGCAACACTCTCTCTCGAAGCCTATGATCTATACATTTTCTCCCCCTTTGGCAACAAGTTACCAAAAAGTTCCTAGAAAATGCATAGTGCTAAGTCGACACTCAGGCTTGATCTTCAGGTGGTGGTGGAGTCCGGAGCACTCCAAGGACGAAGCCTTCTGTAGACGTGGTTGGAGTTGAGGCTGAAGTAGATGCTGGAGCTGGTGGAACTGAGGCTGTAGCTGGTGCAGAAGTGGTGGCTCTGGTGTCAGCAACTGGCACTGCATGTGATCTCTGAGCTCTTGGCACTCTGGCAAATGCATCAGTTGTAGTCTTGCCTCTCCTCTCCTGCATGTCATCCTGAAGTTGTTCCACTGCAGACTGAATCTCTGTTACTTTGACATCCAAGTCATAGAACTTTTGTTCCATGATCCTCTCTAAGCTCTGCTGATTCTGAGTTAGGGTGGCCAGTCCTTGCTCAATCCTCAGTGTGGATGCAATCAAGTAACCAAGCTGCTCTAGTTTGGTTTTCAGGAAATATTCAGATTCCTCCTCTTGAGTTGGCATCTTGGCAGCTTTCTCCTTCCTTGCCTTCTCCTTCTTTGCTTGTGCTTGTGCAGATGATGGTTCATTATCATTCATGACAACTTGATTATCTTCAAAGTCTGGACGGATGGGCAGGTGTTCCTTGTCCAATAAGTATATGCCTGTGCCCATCTTGGAGTTGATTAACTCCTGAATTTGTGGGGCATATCCACAGCTCCTCTTCTGATCAGCTGCTGCCCTCTTAATGGTCTCTACCATGAGGCTCATCACTTTAAACT
Organism: Triticum urartu; assembly: GCF_003073215.2. Lineage (NCBI taxonomy): Eukaryota > Viridiplantae > Streptophyta > Magnoliopsida > Poales > Poaceae > Triticum > Triticum urartu. The sequence goes on along the minus strand of NC_053024.1, from coordinate 647,313,243 downwards.
TCTGTGGCACATCAAATATATGAAGCAAATTGATCGCATGGCCTCTGATCATCTTGTGATCACCTGACTTGGGCAACAAGGTGTGCCTAAGGATCCAGTTGATAGTTGGCAGCCCTGACAGAAGATAATGCACTGAGCCAAACTTGAAAGTATCAAGTGCTTCATTTGGAATTTCCTTGTACATGTTGGACATAGAGTTGTGGTCCATCTTCTTCTTGGCATATACATCCAAGTCATCTTCCTGGTCTTCTGGGGCATTGATCAGCTGAGCCCATTCAGCAACTGTAGATTGGTACCTCGTACCTTCAGACATCCAAGTTATCCTACCATCTGGATAGAAGTGTGCCGTGGAGTAGAATTGCATAATAAGTTCCTCGTTCCACTTTGTGAGCTTCTGCCCAACAAAGTCTGCTACTCCACAAGCATTGAAGCTGTCTTGCACTCCAGGATAGTTCTCTTCATTGTCCTTGATGTACTCCCAATCAACCCATCTCATGTCACAAACTATGGGCTTCTTGTCCAACAAAACTGTCTCATAGAAGTCCTGCTGTTCCTTAGTGTGAAACCTGTAATCAACAGCAGTTCTTCTCCTTGAAGCATACGGATCTGCTTCTCTCCACTTCCTCAGCCCTGAGTCTCTTCTGAGCTTCATGTCCTCAGCCACAGGATGAGCATCATTGTGGTCTGGGATCTTGGGCTTGAGCTTTCTCAGAACATGCTCTTCATCATCTTCTTCAGCAGCTTCAGGCACTGGGGCCTTGTTCTTTTCAGTTGCAGGTATGCTCCTAGTATTTCTCTTTGGAGCTGTCTTGACCTTTGATGCAGCCTTGGGTGCTTCCTTGGGCTTAGATGCAGTAGCCCCTGATTTGATAGCATCACCCATTAGCTTGGGTGCCTTAGGTGCTGGTGCAGCAACCTCTTCTTCTTCCTCTTCATCTTCCATGATGGAAGCCTTGCCAAGCACTCTGGCTACGGTCTTCTTGACCCTTTCCTTCCTTTTCTTTCCTTCAGCAGCAACTGGCTCTATGGTTGCAGGCTTTTCAGGAATCTGAGTTGAGGCTCTGGCCTTTGGCATAGGCTGCCTACCTGCTGGCCTTTTGATTTTCAATCCTGGCTTTGTGCCTTGAGCTGAGCCATGTTCCTTCTCGAGCACTACTCTCTTGGAAGTTGCTTCCTCTTTTGCCACATAATCCTCATCTTCTGAGTCTGAGGTTCTCTTCTTTCTCTGTCTTGTGGCAGCTTTAGGCAGATTGCTAGGGGTGCTCCTGCTGCCATCATCTGAGGAACTTGAGGGACTAGTGCCCTCACTCATCTGCACTTGCTGCTCTGACAAGTTCTGGCTATCACTTTGGTCTGACATGATGCAAACTCTGACTGCTGACCCTGTGAATAGGTTATAGATGGGATAGAGTGGATAAGCATCACAAAATGCAGAGATTTTTGCAAAAGAATAATTCAAAAACTTCGTTTTAGTTTCCCACTGAAAGCATCTCGGATCTACCGATTTCTAAACTCGGTGATACCGAAGCAGTTTTGGCACCTAAACTAGTGAACTCGGTCAGACCGAGTCACAGTTCGGTGGCACCGAGACTGCTAGGGTTTCACAGAGTTCCAAAATCGGTCACACCGATAAGTAATTCTCGGTCAGACCGAGTCTCACTTGTGCAATGGCATAAGCCAAATCGGTGGGACCGAGTTTTTCAACTCGGTGGGTCCGAGATGGTTTCGGCGGAAACCTAACCCTAAAATTTTCGAATTAAACCTAATCTACGAGTTCATTGACTGGATAGAAGTTTAACAAACGTGGCAAGAATCATGATGATCACAATGTGCTAAGAATCAGATTGGGGAATAGCACAAAGATCGAGTCCATACCCTAGTTCGGCGGAGACTCGCTACGGCGGCAACGGCGGGGTTGAATTTCCGTTGACAGCGACGGAGACCAGCGACTGGAGGCGGCTGGCGGCGAGGAGACGATCCGAAGACCAAGTTGGCAAAGCAGGCTATCGCGCAGGCGAAGGGGTTCGGAGAAATTTCCAAATTTTTGCCCGTGACTATATATAGCCCGACCCTGTCGGTGTGACCGAGTGGAACAACTCGGTGGCACCGAGATGCAAAACTGTATACAGTTGTTGCAACTCGGTGTGACCGAATGGTTCAAATCGGTTGCACCGAGATCAAAAACCTAGATCAACTTAATGATCTCGGTAGGACCGAAAGTAGGGTATTGGTCAGACCGAGAATCATAAAGAGGTTTTGGAAGTTTAAGTCTATGACGAATCGGGGACCCCGAGCGCTCCTCACACAGAGTGGTTCGAATCTGACTTGATCAAATTTTGTGATGTAGCATGAATAGAGTTTGAGACGAGAAAAGCATAGATAGCTAGAGGAGGTTCTTAGGCATTCTTGTCCATCCACTTGGCAAAAGGAAATAAAACCAAACAATCAAAACAACAAGTGGATGTCCTCGAATGAGTAAAATATGCAACCAGCATGCTCACACAATAAGATGTCAAATGAAATATGTGACAAGGCATGCACAACCAATTCTAGCATCTATCAAGCAATTTGCGATGACAAGGTCATCTATATATGAGTATATTGACTTAGGAGTCAAGTGAGAACACTTGATCATAGGTCATACTCATCGTTTAAGCTCAAGTGGGGTTACCACTTTTACATAAAGCATTGTTGTGTTCACATCTTTAGAGTTGCTTTAGCTCAAGTCTTAGAGTAAAGCTCCCCCTAGATGTGATATCCCCCCTTAGAGGGATGAACTAACCTCGGGTTTTGTCGATGATGACTTCATGTAGATGTTGAAGATGTGGATGCTCAATGTTGATGTAGATCACTTGGATCTATCCATTTGAGTGAATTGCACTTTCAATACCTACATGGGTTAGTCCCACAAGGAACAAACAAGGATATCCATAGACATAGAGTGATGTGTACACAAGATGATGTCCATGGAAGCATTAGGTTACCTTGTCCCTTGTCTTACCAACAAGAGGGTTTGTGACTCCTTGAACTAGTGCAAGATATGGAAAGTTGTTTGCACTTGTCCTTGCCAAAATGATAAGAGTGAAGTAGGTTGGCGGAGTCACCCTCAAGAACTCTCTAGTTCTTGTTCTTCGGGATCCACACCATCTTGATGGGAATCCTTGGGGTTGTAGTCGTACTTGAAGTAGAACTTGATGTAGTCTTGGGAATCCATTTGACCAAGGCCTTAGGAGTTCTTCAAATGCATCAATCTCCTCTTGAAGCTTGTCCTTGCCTTTTTGCTTGTGGTCTTGTGGTGGAAGATCATCTTGAGTTGTGTTCCTTGAAAGGTATCATACTTCTCTTGTTGAGGAACAATTTGTCTTGGGGTATTGATCTTCTTCCACTCAACTCCATTGGCATTGAACTTTCGTTCAAAACCAACACCTTGATTCTTCCGGTGCATTCCTTGCTTGCGCACAATTTCCTCGAATTGCTTACTCCCGGCAAGGCTTTTGTACACTCCTTTCTCTATAATTCCCTTCAATAAGCTATTTTCTTGCTCAAGTGTAACTTGGCTAAGAGAATCATTAGTGGAATCAAGAGAACTACTAGAAGCAACAATATTGGATTTAGCATGATCATTGTTACTACTAGAGGAAGAATCTTTCTTGTTCTTGTTACTAGACTTGACTTGAGGCATGTAAGTGGATAAGAGTAAACGCTTGGCAATGTAAGAAGACTTTTCTTGCGGAGATCATCATTGATTGCTTTTAAGAACTCATGCTCTTGCTCAAGATTGAGCTTTTCAAAGCGTAATTTCTCATGAGTCTTAAAAGTTCTCGATGATCTTCGAAGATAGTTTCATGAGCTAACTTAAGAGTGTTTAGTTCTTTAGTTAGAGCTCAATCTTTCTATCATTGTCATTCGTTTTATCTTGATTGCATGGATTAATGATGTTCATCATAGTATTCATCACTAGAGTTGTCAACAAGTAAATCATCACCTAGAAATCATCTTCATCACTATTGAAATCAACATACTCGGGTGTGTTACCTTTAGGCCTTTGCCATGAAGCATCTTCCAATTCCTTCATTTGGTGAGTCAAATATGTCGTAGGAGTTGGTTGACACAAGTGCTAGACCGGCAACACCTTATCTTGAGTATCTTCGGAGTCGGAGTGATAACTTTCTTCGGAGTGGCTGTCGGAGTCGGAGCCAGATACCCATTCACCAACATGAGCTTGATGTCTTCGTCTTGTGTAGCTCCTTGATGATTTTTCCTTCCTTTCCGAATCTTGCTTCTCCGTGAGTATCTTCGTTCACAACGATCATCTCTACTCCTTCTCTCTCTTGGTGGTGATTCTTTGCTTCTTTTTTTGGAGAATCTTCTCTTCTCTTGTAGGGAGCCGTACACTCATTGGAATAGTGTCCGGGTCTTCCACAATTGTAGCAGTTTCGCTCTCGACTAGAAGATCTTTTGTCATTGTAGGACCTTGACTTGGAGCTTTCTATCTTTGCTTCTACTCTTGTAGAACTTGTTGAAGTTCTTCACCATTAAGCTCAATTCTTCATTGAAGTTTTGTTTCTCACTTGATGATGTAGGGGCTTCACATGAGGCTTTGTAGGCACCACTTGATTTGTTGTGAAGTTCCTCTTTATCCTTAAGTGACATCTCATGAGCAACAATTCTTCCAATCACCTCCGTTGGCTTGAGATCTTTGTAATTGGGCATCATTTGGATCAATGTGCACACGGTATCATATTTTCCATCCAAGGCTCTTAGAATCTTCTTGATGATGAATCTATCGGTCATCTCTTCACTTCCTAAGCCGGCAATCTCATTTGTGATGAGAGCAAGCCTAGAGTACATTTCAGCGACACCTTCACCATCCTTCATTTTGAACTTGTCAAGTTGACTTTGAAGCACATCCAACTTGGATTCCTTGACGGAGTCGGTACCTTCGTGCATATCAATCAAAGTGTCCCAAATTTCCTTTGCATTCTCAAGACGGCTGATTTTGTTGAATTCTTCGGGGCACAATCCGTTGAAGAGAATATCACAAGCTTGAGCATTGTATTGCAACATCTTCAACTCATCCGCGGTAGCTTCACGGTTTGGTTCTTTCCCATCAAAGAAGTCACCTTGCAAACCAACACACACAATAGCCCAAACGGTGGGGTTATGTCCAAGAATATGCATTTTCATTTTATGCTTCCAACTAGCAAAATTAGTACCATCAAAGTAAGGACCTCTACGGTGATAATTTCCCTCGCTAGACGCCATACTCTCCTAGGTTGTGAAACCAAGGCTATGACCACCAAAAGCTATGGAGATCAAAGCAAATGGAGACCAAAGCTTCTGATACCACTTGTAGGATCGAAAGTATGTCTAGGGGGGGATTAGACTACTTGACCAAATAAAAACTTAACCTTTTCCCAATTTTAGTTCTTGGCAGATTTTAGCTATTGTAGGACAAGTCAAGCAATCATCACACAATTCAAGCAAGCATGCAAAGAGTATATTGGCAGCGGAAAGTAAAGCATGCAACTTGCAAGAATGTAAAGGGAAGGGTTTGGAGAATTCAAACGCAATTGGAGACACGGATGTTTTTCCCGTGGTTTGGATAGGTGGTGCTATCCTACATCCACGTTGATGGAGACTTCAACCCACGAAGGGTAACGGTTGCGAGTCCACACAGGGCTCCACCCACAAAGGGTAACGGTTGCGCGAGTCCACGAAGGGCTCCACCCACGAAGGGTCCACGAAGAAGCAACCACCCACAAAGGGTCCACGAAGAAGCAACCTTGTCTATCCCACCATGGCCATCGCCCACGAAGGACTTGCCTCACTAGCGGTAGATCTTCACGAAGTAGGCGATCTCCTTGCCCTTACAAACTCCTTGGTTCAACTCCACAATCTTGTCGGAGGCTCCCAAGTGACACCTAGCCAATCTAGGAGACACCACTCTCCAAGAAGTAACAAATGGTGTGTTGATGATGAACTCCTTGCTCTTGTGCTTCAAATGATAGTCTCCCCAACACTCAACTCTCTCTCATAGGATTTGGATTTGGTGGAAAGAAGATTTGAGTGGAAAGCAACTTGGGAAGGCTAGAAATCAAGATTCATATGGTAGGAATGGAATATCTTGGTCTCAACACATGAGTAGGTGGTTTCTCTCAGAACATATGAGTTGGAATTGTGTATGTGTTCTGATGGCTCTCTCACGAATGAAGAGGAGGTGGAGGGGTATATATAGCCTCCACACAAAATCCAACCGTTACACACAGTTTTCCAATCTCGGTGGGACCGAATCAACAAACTCGGTCGGACCGAAAAGGTAAACCTAGTGACCGTTAGAGATTTTCGGTGGGACTGACATGCAACTCGGTAGGACCGATATGGTTAGGGTTTGGGCATAATGTAATCTCGGTGAGACCGATTACACAAACTCGGTGAGACCGAGTTTGGTAATAAGCTAACCAGAGAGTTGGCAAACTCGGTGGGACCGATTTGCTCTTTCGGTGAGACCGAAAAGTTACAAAGGGAAACAGAGAGTTTACATTGCAATCTCGGTGGGACCGATTCGCTCTTTCGGTGAGACCGAAAAGTTACGAAAGGGAAACAGAGAGTTTGCAATCCCATCTCGGTGAGACCGAGATCCTTCGGTAGAACCGAATTGCTAGGGTTTGGCAGTGGCTTATGACAAGTGAAACTCGGTGGCGCCGGATAGAAGAATCGGTAGGACCGAGTTTGGCTTAGGGTTTAGGTCATATGTGGATATGGGAAAGTAGTTGAGGGTTTTGGAGCATATCACTAAGCACATGAAGCAAGAGGCTCATTAAGCAACACCTCATCCCTCCTTGATAGTATTGGCTTTTCCTAAAGACTCAATGTGATCTTGGATCACTAAAATATAAAATGAAGAGTCTTGAGCTTTTGAGCTTGAGCCAATCCTTTGTCCTTAGCATTTTGAGGGTTCCACTTTCACATCCATGCCATGCCAATCATTGAGCTTTTCTGAAATATTCATCTTGGAATAGCATTAGCTCAATGAGCTATATGTTGTTATGAATTACCAAAACCACCTAGGGATAGTTGCACTTTCATATACACACCAGCTTCCTGAAGAGCAAAGGCTTCAAATCTGGTTCCCTCGACCCCACTCTCTTCACGAAGACATATGATGGTGAACTGTTTGTGTGCCAAATATATGTGGATGACATTATCTTCGGCTGCACCAATCAGAAATACAGTGAAGAGTTTGGATATATGATGCAAGAGCAATATCAGATGTCCATGATGGGTGAGCTGAAGTTCTTCCTTGGTCTTCAAATACGTCAGCAACGCAACGGCATCTTTATATCTCAAGAGAAGTATCTCAAAGATTGCCTGAAGAAGTTTGGTATGCAAGACTGCAAAGGCTTCACGACGCCAATGCCAGCCAAACATCATCTGGGTCCCGACGACAATGGTAAAGAGTTCGATCAAAAGGTATACCGCTCCATGATTGGTTCTTTACTTTATTATGTGCATCTAGGCCAGATATAATGCTTAGTTGCATGTGTGCCCGATTCCAAGCGGCACCAAAGGAATCGCATCACTTAGCTGTGAAGTGAATTCTTCGATATTTGGCTTACACCCCAACACTAGGATTATGGTATCCAAAGGGCTCAGAGTTTGATCTAGTTGGATTCTCGGATGCTGATTATGCTGGTGACAAGTGGATCGCAAGTCTACATCAGGCACATGTCTTTCTGGGACGATCACTTGTATGTTGGTCTTCAAAGAAGCAGAACTGTGTATCTCTCTCCACTGCTGAATCTGAATACATTGCTGCTGGATCTTGCTGCGCTCAGCTTCTGTGGATGAAGCAAACACTCAAGGACTATGGCATTCATCTGAAGCAAGTGCCACTCTACTGCGACAACGAAAGCGCCATCAAGATTGCCAACAACCCAGTTCAGCACTCGAAGACAAAGCACATTGAAATTCGTCATCACTTTCTCAGAGATCATGTTGTGAAGGAAGATATTGATATCATACACGTCAACACTGAAGAGCAATTGGCAGATATCTTCACCAAGCCCTTGGATGAGAAGAGATTTTGCAAGTTACGGTGTGAGCTAAATATCTTGGAATCCTCAAATGTCCTGTGATCAGGCACACATCCTAACACTTATGCAATTGATGACTTAGATGTGCAACCACAAAGTGTATATCTTCAATCAATGAAGACATACATTAAGTGTGAATACCATTAATGTGGAATTTGACTTGAGCGCCACGATAATTGTGCGCCGTGTCTGGGTCTATATTCTATAAGATGGGTAACGACACCAAATGTCTGTTTGAAGTGTTTCACTCATGGTTACTATTGTGCTATGTTTCATGATTATTTCATATAATGTTGATTATATATATATATATATATACTAGTGTTCTGTCCTCTACACATTCACTTATAGCTATGTCTTCTTGTTGAATCTTTTGAACTAAGTGAATGTGATCGGACCCTAACCTCTCTATGCTTTCTATCTCAAACTCTATCTCTCCAAATCATATGCATTCTATTGAAACTGTCGAATGTCTTCTCTGCGTCCTTGTCAGCAGAAGATACAGAGACAAACATTAAGTCCGTTTTCAATGCTAATCCTTTACCTGAAACCCGGAGAAGGGAAACGACCACCCGACAATCCAGGCGTGCGTGGGAACGTGGAACAACCTCCGATATGTTGCATGATGGCCACGTGTTCAGATGTGAATCGCCAGGGGCACCTGTGTAATAACGCTTGTGCCGTCCCTGTCCCTATAAATACACGCCTCACCACAGTCATTATCCTTTCTTCCACTCTCGCACGAACCCTAGCGCCACCGCTAGCCCTCGACGACGCCGGCGACGAAGCGCTTAGCTGCCGCGACCTCTCCGACGCCGTCTTCACGCCGGCCGCGGACATCGTCTTCTCCGCCGTCGCCGTAGGTGTCCTCCGTCGCCAAGTTAGGGCACGGACGATCGAACTGCTCGGCCTCCTCTTCCACTCCGTCTAGCAGTTCTTGTGTGGTAAATAAAACTTCCTTTTTACGGCCCCTTTGATCCTATAGATTCGTCACTTTCTACCACAAGCAGTTTCTGTTCACACAAGTTGGATCTATTTCATACTGCATCTCATAATATGCCTAGTATGTTCACTTATGCTTCACAAAGTAGTTAGATTCCTCACTTGTACTGATCGTGGATTCGTACAAATCTGAACCAACTCCTTATCTATGAGTGAATGTCTTCGCACGATGAGGTCAATGTCTTCTAAACTGATTTATCTTCAAAATCTTCTGAGAATGCATATGACCTCTTCCCCTTCCCTCGCACCTTAATGCTGTCACAGGTACATGTCCGTGGGAGAATCCCTTGGTTCTCATAGTCTGCATTCATTTGCAGAATTCTTACAGCATCATATAAATTCTCCCGAAGCCAGTTCCTGTTTGTCCAGCAAGCGAAAGCCTTTGAAGCCTTTGAACGTATTGAAGCCATTCAGTTTAAAGTTCATGGCTGCAGAGAAATCAGCAAGGAAGGGTGGCAGAGACGAGGTGAAACATCAAGAGATCTGCCCGATGACCTCTCAGAGCTGTACAAGACAGATCCTGAAGAGGATTACAATCAGCGCAAGACACGAATCCAATGGATTTGACGATATTGGGCAGAACAGTGGTTCAAGTACAGGTTTGTGACAAAGGAATATGCTGAGAAGAATGCCATCAAGCGACGATGGGGAGACATCCTCTACAAAAATCTTCAACCCAGGTCCAGAGATGAAGCCATTGAACAAGGCTTCTATCCCTGCATGGTCCGTGGACCACAGCCTGCGGATGCTGACCCATCGTCACTGCTATGGTGTCGTGACGACAATCTGTTCAAGCGCAACTTCCAGTTTGCCCAGAATTCGGCGAAGCAGAACAAGAAGTCTTGGGACTTAGACTTCAACCTGGTCCCTCTGCCCCCTCTATGGCTCGATGCGGAACAATGTGGCCTTCTACACTGATCGTCATTGTTGGAAATATGCCCTAGAGGCAATAATAAATTAGTTATTATTATATTTCCTTGTTCATGATAATCGTTTATTATCCATGCTAGAATTGTATTGATAGGAAACTCAGATACATGTGTGGATACATAGACAACACCATGTCCCTAGTAAGCCTCTAGTTGACTAGCTCGTTGATCAATAGATGGTTACGGTTTCCTGACCATGGACATTGGATGTCATTGATAACGGGATCACATCATTAGGAGAATGATGTGATGGACAAGACCCAATCCTAAGCTAGCAAAGATCGTGTAGTTCGTTGCTAAAGCTTTTCTAATGTAAGTATCATTTCCTTAGACCATGAGATTGTGATGTAGGAATGCTTTGGGTGTGCCAAACGTCACAACGTAACTGGGTGGCTATAAAGGTACACTACAGGTGTCTCCGAAAGTGTCTGTTGGGTTGGCACGAATCGAGACTGGGATTTGTCACTCCGTGGTAAACGGAGAGGTATCTCTGGGCCCACTCGGTAGGACATCATCATAATGTGCACAATGTGACAAGGAGTTGATCACGGGATGATGTGTTACGGAACGAGTAAAGAGACTTGCCGGTAACGAGATTGAACAAGGTATCGGATACCGACGATCGAATCTCGGGCAAGTATCGTACCGATAGACAAAGGGAATTGTATACGGGATTGATTAAGTCCTTGACATCGTGGTTCATCCGATGAGATCATCGTGGAACATGTGGGAGCCAACATGGGTATCCAGATCCCGCTGTTGGTTATTGACCGGAGAGGTGTCTCGGTCATGTCTGCATGTTTCCCGAACCCGTAGGGTCTACACACTTAAGGTTCGATGACGCTAGGGTTATAAAGGAATGTATGTGGTTACCGAATGTTGTTCGGAGTCCCGGATGAGATCCCGGACGTCACGAGGAGTTCCGGAATGGTCCGGAGGTAAAGATTTATATATGGGAAGTCTGTTTTGGTCACCGGAAGAAGTTTCGGGTGCTATCGGTAACGTCGGGACCACCGGGAGGGTCCCGGGGTCCACCAGATGGGGCCACCAGCCCGAGGCTGCGTGGGCCAAAGTGTGAGGGGACCAGCCCTTGGGCTGGTGCCCCCACAAGGCCCAAGGCGCAGCAAAGGAGGAGAAGGGGAAACCCTAGGCTTAGATGGGCCTAAGGCCCACCCTAGGGGGCGCCCCCTCTCTCCCCCTTGGCCGCCTCCTTTCCCATCTAGGGCTGCCGCCCCCTCTAGGGGTGGGAACCCTAGAGGGGGCGCACCCTCCTCCCTTCCCTATATATGAGGCCTGGGGCTGCCATAACACGATTTGATCTCTCTTTGGGTGCAGCCCTCCCTCTCTTTCTCCTCTTCTGCGGTGCTTGGCGAAGCCCTGCAGGATTGCCACGCTCCTCTATCACCACCACGCCGTTGTGCTGCTGCTGGATGGAGTCTTCCTCAACCTCTCCCTCTCTCCTTGCTGGATCAAGGCATGGGAGACGTCACCGGGCTGTACGTGTGTTGAACGCGGAGGTGCCGTCCGTTCGGCACTAGGATCATCGGTGATTTGGATCACGACGAGTACGACTCCATCAACCCCGTTCACTTGAACGCTTCCCCTTAGCGATCTACAAGGGTATGTAGATGCACTCTCCTTCCCCTCGTTGCTAGTCTCTCCATAGATAGATCTTGGTGACACGTAGGAAAATTTTGAATTTCTGCTACGTTCCCCAACAATGGCATCATGAGCTAGGTCTATGCGTAGTTTCTATGCACGAGTAGAACACAAAGTAGTTGTGGGCGTTGATTTTGTTCAATATGCTTGCCGTTACTAGTCTTATCTTGATTCGGCGGCATCGTGGGATGAAGCGGCCCGGACCAACCTTACACGTATGCTTATGTGAGACCGGTTCCACCGACTGACATGCACTAGTTGCATTAGGTGGCTGGCGGGTGTCTGTCTCTCCCACTTTAGTCGGATCGGATTCGATAAAAAGGGTCCTTATGAAGGGTAAATAGCAATTGGCATATCACGTTGTGGTTTTTGCGTAGGTAAGAAACGTTCTTGCTAGAAACCCATAGCAGCCACGTAAAACATGCAAACAACAATTAGAGGACGTCTAACTTGTTTTTGCAGGGTATGCTATGTGATGTGATATGGCCAAAAGGATGTGATGAATGATATATGTGATGTATGAGATTGGTCATGTTCTTGTAATAGGAATCACGACTTGCATGTCGATGAGTATGACAACTGGCAGGAGGCATAGGAGTTGTCTTAATTTATTTATGACCTGCGTGTCAACATAAACGTCATGTAATTACTTTACTTTATTGCTAACCGTTAGCTGTAGTAGTAGAAGTAATAGATGACGTGACAACTTCATGGAGACACGATGATGGAGATCATGATGATGGAGATCATGGTGTCATGCCGGTGACAAGATGATCATGGAGCCCCAAGATGGAGATCAAAGGAGCTATATGATATTGGCCATATCATGTCACTATTATTTGATTGCATGTGATGTTTATCATGTTTATGCATCTTATTTGCTTAGAACGATGGTAGTAAATAAGATGATCCCTCATTACAATTTCAAGAATGTGTTCTCCCCTAACTGTGCACCGTTGCTAAAGTTCGTCGTTTCGAAGCACCACGTGATGATCGGGTGTGATAGATCCTTACATTCACATACAACGGGTGTAAGACAGTTTTACACATGCAAAACACTTAGGGTTAACTTGACGAGCCTAGCATGTGTATAGACATGGCCTCGGAACACAGAAGACCAAAAGGTCGAGCATGAGTCGTATAGAAGATACGATCAACATGAAGATGTTCACCGACGTTGACTAGTCCGTCTCACGTGATGATCGGACACGGCCTAGTTGACTCGGATCATGTAATCACTTAGATGACTAGAGGGATGTCTATCTGAGTGGGAGTTCATAAGATGAACTTAATTATCCTGAACATAGTCAAAAGATCTTCGCAAATTACGTCGTAGCTCGCGCTTCAGTTCTACTGTTTAGATATGTTCCTAGAGAAAATTTAGTTGAAAGTTGATAGTAGCAATTATGCGGACTAGGTCCATAAATTGAGGATTGTCCTCATTGCTTCATAGAAGGCTTATGTCCTTAATGCACCGCTCAGTGTGCTGAACCTCGAACGTCGTCTGTGGATGTTGCGAACATCTGACATACACGTTTTTGATGACTACATGATAGTTCAGTGCGTAATGCTAAATGGTTTAGAATTGAGGCACCAAAGACGTTTTTTTGAAACATCGCGAAACATATGAGATGTTTCGAGGGCTGAAATTGGTATTTCAGGCTCGTGCCCATGTCAAGAGGTATAAGACCTCCGACGATTTTCTTAGCCTGCAAACTAAGGGAGAAAAGCTCAATTGTTGAACTTGTGCTCAGATTGTCTGAGTACAACAATCACTTGAATCGAGTGGGAGTTGATCTTCCAGATGAAATAGTGATGGTTCTCCGAAGTCATTACCACCAAGCTGCTAGAGCTTCGTGATGAACTATGATATATCAGGGACATATATGATGATCCTTGAGATATTCGCGATGTTTGACACCGCGAAAGTAGAAATCAAGAAGGAGCATCAATTGTTGATGGTTGGTGAAACCACTAGTTTCAAGAAGGGCAAGGGAACGAAGGGATACTTCATGAAACGGCAATTCAGCTGCTGCTCTAGTGAAGAAACCCAAGGTTGAACCCAAACCCGAGACTAAGTGCTTCTGTAATAAGGGGAACAGCCACTGGAGCAGAATTACCCTAGATAATTGGTAGATGAGAAGGCTGGCAAGGTCGATAGAAGTATATTGGATATACATTGTGTTGATGTGTACTTTACTAGTACTCCTAGTAGCACCAGGGTATTGGATACCGGTTCGGTTGCTAAGTGTTAGTAACTCGAAATAAAAGCTATGGAATAAATGGAGACTAGCTAAAGGTGAGCTGACGATATGTGTTGGAAGTGATTCCAATGTTGATATGATCAAGCATCGCACGCTCCCTCTACCATCGAGATTGGTGTTTGCGTTGAGCATAGACATAATTGGATTATGTCTATCGCAATACGGTTATTCATTTAAGGAGAATAACGGTTACTCTGTTTATTTGAATAATACCTTCAATGGTCTTACACCTAAAATGAATGGTTTATTGAATCTCGATCGTAGTGATACACATGTTCATGCCAAAATATAGTAATGATAGTACCACCTACTTGTGGCACTGCCACGCAAGTCATATCGGTATAAAACACATGAAGAAGCTCCATGTTGATGGATCTTTGGGCTCACTCGTTTTTTGAAAGGTTTGAGACATGCGAACCATGTCTATTGGTGTATATGCATGAAGAAACTCCATGCAAATGGACCGTTTGGACTCACTTGATTTTGAATCACTTGAGACATGCAAATCATACCACATGGGCAAGATGACTGAAAGCCTCGTTTTCAGTAAAATGGAACTAGAAAGCAACTTGTTGGAAGTAATACATTTTGATGTGTGCAATCCAATGAGTGCTGAGGCATGTAGTGGATATCGTTATGTTCTCACTTCACAGATGATTTGAGTAGATGTTGAGTATATTTACTTGATGAATCATGAGTCTGAATTATTGAAAGGTTCAAGTAATTTCAGGGTGAAGTTGAAAGATCGTCGTGACAAGAGGATAAAATATCTATGATATGATCATAGAGATGAATATCTGAATTACGAGTTTGGCACAGAATTAAGACATTGTGGAAATTGTTTCACAACTAATACAGCCTGGAACACCATAGTGTGATGGTGTGTCCGAACATCATAACTGCACCCTATTGGATATGATGCATACCATGATGTCTCTTATCGAATTACCACGATAGTTTATGGGTTAGGCATTAAAGACAACCACATTCACTTTAAATAGGGCACCACGTAATTCCGATGAGATGACACCGTATGAACTATGGTTTAGAGAAACCTAAGCTGTCATTTCTTAAAAGTTAGGGGCTACTTATGTGAAAAAGTTTCAGGCTGATAAGCTCGAACCCAAAGCGGATAAATGCATCTTCATAGGGCACCCAAAACAGTTGGGTATACCTCCTGTCTCAGATCCGAAAGCAATAAGGGATTGTTTCTAGAATCGGGTCCTTTCTCGAGGAAAAGTTTCTCTCGAAAGAATTGAGTGGGAGGATGGTGGAGACTTGATGAGGTTATTGAACCGTCTCTTCAACTAGTGTGTGACAGGGCACAGGAAGTTGTTCCTGTGGCACCTACACCAATTGAAGTGGAAGCTTATGATATTGATCATGAAACTTTGGATCAAGTCACTCCCAAACCTCGTAGGATGACAAGGATGCGTACTACCTCAGAGTGGTACGTAATCCTGTCTTGGAAGTCATGTTGCTAGACAACAATGAACCTACGAGCTATGGAGAAGCGATGGTGGGCCCAGATTCCGATAAATGGCTCGAGGCCATAAAATCCGAGAGAGGATCCATGTATGAAAACAAAGTGTAGACTTTGGCAGAATGGCTCGATGGTCGTAAGGCTGTTGAGTACAGATGGATTTTAAAAGGAATACGGACAATGATGGTAAGTATCACCATTAAGAAAGCTCGACTTGTCGTTAAGATGTTTTCCGACAAGTTCAAGGAGTTGACTACGATGAGACTTTCTCACTCGTAGCGATGCTAAGAGTCTGTTGGAATTATATTAGCGAATACTGCATTATTTATGAAATCTTGCAGATAGGATGTCAAAACATTGTTTCCTCGACGTTTCTGAGGAAAGGTTGTATGTGATACAAACCGGAAGGTTTTGTCAATCCTGAAAGATGCTAATAAGTATGCAAAGCTCCAGCAATCCTTCTAAGGACTGGAGTAAGCATCTCGGAGTTGGAATGTATGCTTTGATGAGATGATCAAAGATTTTGGGTTTATACAAAGTTTATGAGAAACTTGTATTTCCAAAGAAGTGGTGGGAGCACTATAGAATTTCTGATGAGTATATGTTATGGATCAGAAATGATGTAGAATTTCTGGAAAGCATATAGGGTTATTTGGAAAGTGTTTTTCAATGGAAAGCCTGGATTAAGCTACTTGAACATTGAGCATCAAGATCTATAAGGATAGATCAAAACGCTTAATGGTACTTTCAAATGAGCACATACCTTGACATGATCTTGAAGGTGTTCAAGATGGACCAGTCAAAGAAGGAGTTCTTGCCTGAGTTGTAAGGTATGAAGTTAAGACTTAAAGCTCGACCACGGCAGAATAGAGAGAAAGGACGAAGGTCGTCCCCTATGCTTAAGACATAGGCTCTACAGTATGCTATGCTGTGTACCGCACCTGAAATGTGCCTTGCCATGAGTCAGTCAAGGGGTACAAGAGTGATCTAAGATTGGATCACAGGACAACGGTCAAAGTTATCCTTAGTAACTAGTGGACTAAGGAATTTTCTCGATTATGGAGGTGATAAAGAGTTCGACGTAAAGAGTTACGTCGATGCAAGCTTAAAACCTATCTGGATAGCTCTGAGTAGAGATACCGGATACGTATAATGGAGCAACAATTTAGAATAGCTCCAAGTAGAACAGTTATTTGGAATAGCTCCAAATAGAACGTGGTAGCTACATCTAGGAGATGACATAGAAATTTGCGAAGTACATACAGATCTGAATGTTGCAGACCCGTTGACTAAAACCTCTCTCACAAGCAACATGATCTGACTCTAGTAAACTCTTGGGTGTTAGTCACATGGCGATGTGACCTGTGAGTGTTAATCACATGGCGATGTGAACTAGATTATTGACTCTAGTGCAAGTGGGAGACTGTTGGAAATATGCCCTAGAGGCAATAATAAATTAGTTATTATTATATTTCCTTGTTCATGATAATCGTTTATTATCCATGCTATAATTGTATTGATAGGAAACTCAGATACATGTGTGGATACATAGACAACACCATGTCCCTAGTAAGCCTCTAGTTGACTAGCTCGTTGATCAATAGATGGTTACGGTTTCCTGACCATGGACATTGGATGTCATTGATAACGGGATCACATCATTAGGAGAATGATGTGATGGACAAGACCCAATCCTAAGCCTAGCACAAAGATCGTGTAGTTCGTATGCTAAAGCTTTTCTAATGTCAAGTATCATTTCCTTAGACCATGAGATTGTGCAACTCCCGGATACCGTAGGAATGCTTTGGGTGTACCAAACGTCACAACGTAACTGGGTGGCTATAAAGGTACATTACAGGTGTCTCCGAAAGTGTCTGTTGGGTTGGCACGAATCGAGACTGGGATTTGTCACTCCGTGTAAACGGAGAGGTATCTCTGGGCCCACTCGGTAGGACATCATCATAATGTGCACAATGTGACAAAGGAGTTGATCATGAGATGATGTATTACGGAACGAGTAAAGAGACTTGCCGGTAACGAGATTGAACAAGGTATCGGGATACCGACGATCGAATCTCGGGCAAGTATCGTACCGATAGACAAAGGGAATTGCATACGGGATTGATTAAGTCCTTGACATCGTGGTCCATCCGATGAGATCATCGTGGAACATGTGGGAGCCAACATGGGTATCCAGATCCCGCTGTTGGTTATTGACCGGAGAACGTCTCGGTCATGTCTGCATGTCTCCCGAACCCGTAGGGTCTACACACTTAAGGTTCGATGACGCTAGGGTTATAAAGGAAGTTTGTATGTGGTTACCGAATTTTGTTCGGAGTCCCGGATGAGATCCCGGACGTCACAAGGAGTTCCGGAATGGTCCGGAGGTAAAGATTTATATATGGGAAGTCCTGTTTTGGTCACCGGAAGAGTTTCGGGGTTTATCGGTAACGTACCGGGACCACCGGGAGGGTCCCGGGGGTCCACCAAGTGGGGCCACATGGCCTGGAGGCTTGCATGGGCCAAGAGTGGTGAGGGACCAGCCCTTGAGTGGGCTGGTGTGCCTCCCACAAGGCCCAAGGGGCAGCTAGGAGAAAAAAAGGGGGAAACCCTAGGCTTAGATGGGCCTAAGGCCCACCCTAGGGGGCGCCTCCCTCTCTCCCCCTCTTGGCCGCCTACCCTTTCCCATCTAGGGCTGCCGCCCCCCTCTAGGGGTGGGAACCCTAGAGGGGGCGCACCCTCCTCCCTCTCCCCTATATATATTGAGGCCTGGGGCTGCCCATAACACGCAATCTTATCTCTGCCTATTGGTGCAGCCCTCCCTCTCTTTCTCCTCTTCTGCGGTGCTTGGCGAAGCCCTGCAGGATTGCCACGCTCCTCTATCACCACCACGCCATTGTGCTGCTGCTGGATGGAGTCTTCCTCAACCTCTCCCTCTCTCCTTGCTGGATCAAGGCATGGGAGACGTCACCGGGCTGTACGTGTGTTGAACGCGGAGGTGCCGTCCGTTCGGCACTAGGATCATCGGTGATTTGGATCACGACGAGTACGACTCCATCAACCCCGTTCACTTGAACGCTTCCCCTTAGCGATCTACAAGGGTATGTAGATGCACTCTCCTTCCCCTCGTTGCTAGTCTCTCCATAGATAGATCTTGGTGACACGTAGGAAAATTTTGAATTTCTGCTACGTTCCCCAACACTCATCACTCACATCTCTGTTCAAGGTGCCAAAGTGGACCATTCTGATGATGATGCTGACACTGATGAAGCCCCAGCTCCTACTCCAAAGCCGCAGAAGCCAAAGCTGCCTAAAGCTTCAAAGCCTGCCTCAGCACAAAAATGTTGGGGAACGTTGAAGAAAACAAAAATTTTCCTACGGTTTCACCAAGATCCATCTAGGAGTTCATCTAGCAATGAGTGGTTGGATTGCATCTACATACCTTTGTAGATCACGCGCGGAAGCGTTCAAAGAACGGGGATGAGGAAGGCGTACTCGACGTGATCCAAATCACCGGAGATCCTAGCACCGAACGGACGGCACCTCCGCGTTCAACACACGTACGGTCAGCGTAACGTCTCCTTCTTCTTGATCCAGCAAGGGGAAAGGAGAGGTTGAGGAAGATGGCTCCAGCAGCAGCACGACGGTGTGGTGGTGATGGAGCTGCAGTACTCCGGCAGGGCTTCGCCAAGCACTATGGAGGAGGAGGATGTGTTGGAGAGGGAGAGGGAGGCACCAAAGAGATGTATGAGAGGCCCTCCTTTCCCCACTATATATAGGGAGTCCAGGGGGGGCGCCGACCCTAGGAGATCCAATCTCCTAGGGGGGGTGCGGCCAAGGGAGGAATCCCTCCTCCCCAAGGCACCTAGGAGGTGCCTTCCCCCTTTGGGACTCTTCCCTTCTTGAACCTTAGGCGCATGGGCCTCTTGGGGCTGGTGCCCTTGGCCCATATAGGCCAAGGCGCACCCCCTACAGCCCATGTGGCCCCCCGGGGCAGGTGGCCCCACCCGGTGGACCCCCGGGACCCTTCCGGTGGTCCCGGTACAATACCGGTGACCCCGAAACTTGTCCCGATGCTTGAAATAACACTTCCTATATATAATTCTTTACCTCCAGACCATTCCGGAACTCCTCGTGATGTCCGGGATATCATCCGGGACTCCGAACAACATTCGGGTTACTACATATACATATCCCTACAACCCTAGCGTCACCGAACCTTAAGTGTGTAGACCCTACGGGTTCGGGAGACATGTAGACATGACCGAGACGACTCTCCGGTCAATAACCAACAGCAGGATCTGGATACCCATGTTGGCTCCCACATGCTCCTCGATGATCTCATCGGATGAACCACGATGTCGAGGATTCAAGCAACCCCGTATACAATTCCCTTTGTCAATCGGTATGTTACTTGCCCGAGATTCGATCGTCGGTATCCCAATACCTCGTTCAATCTCGTTACCGGCAAGTCACTTTACTCGTACCGCAATGCATGATCCCGTGACCAGACACTTGGTCACTTTGAGCTCATTATGATGATGCATTACCGAGTGGGCCCAGAGATACCTCTTCGTGATACGGAGTGACAAATCCCAGTCTTGATCCGTGTCAACCCAACAGACACTTTCGGAGATACCCGTAGTATACCTTTATAGTCACCCAGTTACGTTGTGACGTTTGGTACACCCAAAGCACTCCTACGGTATCCGGGAGTTACACGATCTCATGGTCTAAGGAAAAGATACTTGACATTGGAAAACTCTAGCAAACGAACTATACGATCTTATGCTATGTTTAGGATTGGGTCTTGTCCATCACATCATTCTCCTAATGATGTGATCTCATTATCAATGACATCCAATGTCCATAGTCAGGAAACCATGACTATCTGTTGATCAACGAGCTAGTCACCTAGAGGCTTACTAGGGACATGTTGGTGTCTATTATTCACACATGTATTACGATTTCCGGATAACACAATTATAGCATGAATAAAGACAATTATCATGAACAAGGAAATATAATAATAATGCTTTTATTATTGCCTCTAGGGCATATTTCCAACAGTCTCCCACTTGCACTAGAGTCAATAATCTAGTTACATTGTGATGAATCGAACACCCATGGAATTCTGGTGTTGATCATGTTTTGCTCTAGGGAGAGGTTTAGTCAACGGATCTGCTACATTCAGGTCCGTGTGTACTTTACAAATATCTATGTCTCCATCTTGAACATTTTCACGAATGGAGTTGAAGCGACGCTTGATGTGCCTTGTCTTCTTGTGAAACCTGGGCTCCTTGGCAAGAGTAATAGCTCCAGTGTTGTCACAGAAGAGCTTGATCGGCCCCGACGCATTGGGTATGACTCCTAGGTCGGTGATGAACTCCTTCACCCAAATTGCTTCATGTGCTGCCTCCGAGGCTGCCATGTACTCCGCTTCACATGTAGATCCCGCCACGACACTCTGCTTGCAACTGCACCAGCTTACTGCCCCACCATTCAAAATATACACGTATCCGGTTTGTGACTTTGAGTCATCCAGATCTGTGTCGAAGCTAGCGTCGACGTAACCCTTTACGACGAGCTCTTCATCACCTCCATAAACGAGAAACATTTCCTTAGTCCTTTTCAGGTACTTTAGGATATTCTTGACCGCTGTCCAGTGTTCCTTGCCGGGATTACTTTGGTACCTTCCTACCAAACTTACGGCAAGGTTTACATCAGGTCTGGTACACAACATGGCATACATAATAGAACCTATGGCTGAGGCATAGGAGATGACACTCATCTCTTCTATATCTTCTGCCGTGGTCGGACATTGAGCTGAGCTCAATTTCACACCTTGCAACACAGGCAAGAACCCCTTCTTAGACTGATCCATATTGAACTTCTTCAATATCTTATCAAGGTATGTGCTTTGTGAAAGACCTATGAGGCGTCTTGATCTATCTCTGTAGATCTTGATGCCTAATATATAAGCAACTTCTCCAAGGTCCTTCATTGAAAAACTCTTATTCAAGTAGGCCTTTATGCTGTCCAAGAGTTCTATATCATTTCCCATCAAAAGTATGTCATCTACATATAATATGAGAAATGCTACAGAGCTCCCACTCACTTTCTTGTAATTGCAGGCTTCTCCATAAGTCTGTGTAAACCCAAACGCTTTGATCATCTCATCAAAGCGAATGTTCCAACTCCGAGATGCTTGCACCAGCCCATAAATTGAGCGTCGGAGCTTGCACACCTTGTCAGCATTCTTAGGATCGACAAAACCTTCCGGCTGCATCATATACAATTCTTCCTTAAGGAAACCATTAAGGAATGCCGTTTTGACGTCCATTTGCCATATTTCATAATCATAAAATGCGGCAATTGCTAACATGATTCGGACGGACTTCAGCTTCGCTACCGGTGAGACAGTCTCATCGTAGTCAACCCCTTGAACTTGTCGATAACCCTTAGCGACAAGCCGAGCTTTATAGATGGTCACATTACCATCCGCGTCTGTCTTCTTCTTAAAGATCCATTTATTTTCTATGGCTCGCCGCTCAACGGGCAAGTCAGTCAAAGTCCATACTTCGTTTTCATACATGGATCCTATCTCGGATTTCATGGCTTCTAGCCATTTGTCGGAATCCGGGCCCACCATCGCTTCTTCATAGTTCGAAGGTTCACCGTTGTCTAACAACATGATTTCCAAGACAGGGTTGCCGTACCACTCTGGTGCGGAACGTGTCCTTGTGGACCTTCGAATTTCAGTAGGAGCTTGATCAGAAGTATCTTGATCATCATCATTAACTTCCTCTCTAGTCGGTGCAGGCACCTCAGGAACATTTTCTTGAGTTGTGCCATTTTCCGATTCAAGAGGTAATACATCATCAAGTTCTACTTTCCTCCCACTTACTTCTTTTGAGAGAAACTCTTTCTCTAGAAAGGATCCATTCTTGGCAACAAAGATCTTGCCTTCGGATCTGAGGTAGAAGGTATACCCAATAGTTTCTTTAGGGTATCCTATGAAGACGCATTTTTCCGATTTGGGTTCGAGCTTTTCAGGTTGAAGTTTCTTGACATAAGCATCGCATCCCCAAACTTTTAGAAACGACAGCTTAGGTTTCTTCCCAAACCATAATTCAAATGGTGTCGTCTCAACGGATTTCGACGGAGCCCTATTTAAAGTGAATGCGGCAGTCTCTAAAGCATAGCCCCAAAAAGATAGCGGTAAATCGGCAAGAGACATCATAGATCGCACCATATCTAATAGAGTGCGATTACGACGTTCGGACACACCATTACGCTGAGGTGTTCCAGGCGGCGTGAGCTGTGAAACTATTCCACATTTTCTTAAGTGTGTGCCAAACTCGTGACTCAAGTATTCTCCTCCACGATCTGATCGTAGGAACTTGATTTTTCTGTCACGTTGATTCTCAACCTCACTCTGAAATTCCTTGAACTTTTCAAAGGTCTCAGACTTGTGTTTCATTAAGTAGACATACCCATATCTACTTAAGTCATCAGTGAGAGTGAGAACATAACGATAGCCACCGCGAGCCTCAACACTCATTGGACCACGCACATCAGTATGTATGATTTCCAATAAGTTGGTTGCTCGCTCCATTGTTCCTGAGAACGGAGTCTTGGTCATTTTACCCATGAGGCATGGTTCGCACGTGTCAAATGATTCGTAATCAAGAGACTCTAAAAGTCCATCAGCATGGAGCTTCTTCATGCGTTTGACACCTATGTGACCAAGGCGGCAGTGCCACAAGTATGTGGGACTATCATTATCAACCTTACATCTTTTGGTACTCACACTATGAATATGTGTAGCATTACGCTCGAGATTCATTAAGAATAAACCATTTACCATCGGAGCATGACCATAAAACATATCTCTCATATAAATAGAACAACCATTATTCTCGGATTTAAATGAGTAGCCATCTCGAATTAAACGAGATCCTGATACAATGTTCATGCTCAAACTTGGCACTAAATAACAATTATTGAGGTTTAAAACTAATCCCGTAGGTAAATGAAGAAGCAGCGTGCCGACGGCGATCACATCGACCTTGGAACCATTCCCGACGCGCATCGTCACCTCGTCCTTCGCCAGTCTCCGCTTATTCCGCAGCTCCTGTTTTGAGTTACAAATGTGAGCAACCGCACCGGTATCAAATACCTAGGAGCTACTATGAGTACTGGTAAGGTACACATCAATTACATGTATATCACATATACCTTTCGTTTTGCCGGCCTTCTTGTCCGCTAAGTATTTGGGGCAGTTCCGCTTCCAGTGACCACTTTCCTTGCAATAAAAGCACTCAGTCTCGGGCTTGGGTCCATTCTTTGGCTTCTTCCTGGCAGCTTGCTTGCCGGGCGCGGCAACTCCCTTGCCGTCTTTCTTGAAGGTTTTCTTACCCTTGCCTTTCTTGAACTTAGTGGTTTTATTCACCATCAACACTTGATGTTCCTTTTTTGACTTCTACCTCTGCTGATTTCAGCATTGCAAATACTTCAGGAATGGTCTTTTCCATCCCCTGCATATTGAAGTTCATCACAAAGCTCTTGTAGCTCGGTGTAAGCGATTGAAGGATTCTGTCAATGACCGCGTCATCCGGGAGATTAACTCCCAGCTGAGTCAAGCGGTTATGTAACCCAGACATTGTGAGTATGTGCTCACTGACAGAACTATTTTCCTCCATCTTACAGCTGAAGAATTTTTCGAAGACTTCATATCTCTCGACCCGGGCATGAGCTTGGAAAACCATTTTCAGCTCTTCGAACATCTCATATGCTCCGTGTCTCTCAAAACGCTTTTGGAGTCCCGGCTCTAAGCTGTAAAGCATGCCGCACTGAACAAGGGAGTAGTCATCGGTACGTGCCTGCCAAGCGTTCATAACGTCTTGTTCTGCAGGGAGAACAGGTGCATCACCTAGCGGTGCTTGTAGGACATAATCTTTCTTGGCAGCTATGAGGATGATCCTCAGGTTCCGGACCCAGTCCGTGTAGTTGCTGCCATTGTCTTTCAGCTTGGTTTTCTCTAGGAACGCGTTGAAGTTGAGGACTACGTTGGCCATTTGATCTACAAGACATATTTGTAAAGATTTTAGACTAACTTCATGATAATTAAGTTCATCTAATCAAATTATTCAATGAACTCCCACTTAGATAGACATCCCTCCAGTCATCTAAGTATAACATGATCCGAGTTAACTAGGCCGTGTCCGATCATCACGTGAGACGGACTAGTCAACGTCGGTGAACATCTTCATGTTGATCGTATCTTCTATACGACTCATGCTCGACCTTTCGGTCTTCTGTGTTCCGAGGCCATGTCTGTACATGCTAGGCTCGTCAAGTCAACCTAAGTGTTTTGCATGTGTAAATCTGTCTTACACCCGTTGTATGTGAACGTTAGAATCTATCACACCCGATCATCACGTGGTGCTTTGAAACAACGAACTGTCGCAACGGTGCACAGTTAGGGGGAACACTTTCTTGAAATTATTATGAGGGATCATCTTATTTACTACCGTCGTTCTAAGTAAACAAGATGCATAAATATGATAAACATCACATGCAATCAAATAATAAAAGTGACATGATATGGCCAATATCACATAGCTCCTTTGATCTCCATCTTGGGGCTCCATGATCATCTTGTCACCGGCATGACACCATGATCTCCATCATCATGATCTCCATCATCGTGTCTCCATGGAGTTGCTCGCCAACTATTACTTCTACTACTATGGCTAACGCGTTTAGCAATAAAGTAAAGTAATTTACATGGCGTTTCTCAATGACACGCAGGTCATACAAAAATAAAGACAACTCCTATGGCTCCTGCCGGTTGTCATACTCATCGACATGCAAGTCGTGATTCCTATTACAATAGCATGAACATCTCATACATCACATATATATATCATTCATCATTCATCACAACTTTGGCCATATCATATCACAAAGCACTTGCTGCAAAAACAAGTTAGACGTCCTCTAATTGTTGTTGCAAGTTTTACGTGGCTGAAGTAGGGTTCTAGCAAGAACGTTTTCTTACCTACGTGAAAGCCACAACGTGATTTGTCAACTTCTATTTACCCTTCATAAGGACCCTTTTCATCGAATCCGCTCCAACTAAAGTGGGAGAGACAGACACCCGCCAGCCACCTTTATGCAACTTGTGCATGTTAGTCGGTGGAACCGGTCTCACGTAAGCGTACGTGTAAGGTTGGTCCGGGCCACTTCATCCCACAATACCGTTGAAGCAAGATAAGACTAGTAGCGGCAAGAAAGTTGACAACATCAACGCCCACAACAAATTGTGTTCTACTCGTGCAAAAAGAACTACGCATAGACCTAGCTCATGATACCACTGTTGGGGAAATGTTGTAGAAAACAAAAAAATTCCTACGGTTTCACCAAGATCCATCTAGGAGTTCATCTAGCAACGAGTGGTTGGATTGCATCTACATACCTTTGTAGATCACGCGCGGAAGCGTTCAAAGAACGGGGATGAGGAAGGCGTACTCGACGTGATCCAAATCACCGGAGATCCTAGCACCGAACGGACGGCACCTCCGCGTTCAACACACGTACGGTCAGCGTAACGTCTCCTTCTTCTTGATCCAGCAAGGGGAAAGGAGAGGTTGAGGAAGATGGCTCCAGCAGCAGCACGACGGTGTGGTGGTGATGGAGCTGTAGTACTCCGGCAGGGCTTCGCCAAGCACTATGGAGGAGGAGGATGTGTTGGAGAGGGAGAGGGAGGCACCAAAGAGATGTATGAGAGGCCCTCCTTTCCCCACTATATATAGGGAGTCCAAGGGGGGGGCACCGGCCCTAGGAGATCCAATCTCCTAGGGGGGTGCGGCCAAGGGAGGAATCCCTCCTCCCCAAGGCACCTAGGAGGTGCCTTCCCCCTTTGGGACTCTTCCCTTCTTGAACCCTAGGCGCATGGGCCTCTTGGGGCTGGTGCCCTTGGCCCATATAGGCCAAGGCGCACCCCCTACAGCCCATGTGGCCCCCCGGGGCAGGTGGCCCCACCCGGTGGACCCCCGGGACCCTTCCGATGGTCCCGGTACAATACCGGTGACCCCGAAACTTGTCCCGATGCCCGAAATAGCACTTCCTATATATAATTCTTTACCTCCGGACCATTCCGGAACTCCTCGTGACGTCCGGGATCTCATCCGGGACTCTGAACAACATTCGGGTTACTGCATATACATATCCCTACAACCCTAGCGTCACCGAACCTTAAGTGTGTAGACCCTACGGGTTCGGGAGACATGTAGACATGACCGAGACGACTCTCCGGTCAATAACCAACAGCGGGATCTGGATACCCATGTTGGCTCCCACATGCTCCTCGATGATCTCATCGGATGAAACACGATGTCGAGGATTCAAGCAACCCCGTATGCAATTCCCTTTGTCAATCGGTATGTTACTTGCCCGAGATTCGATCGTCGGTATCCCAATACCTCGTTCAATCTCGTTACCGGCAAGTCACTTTACTCGTACTGTAATGCATGATCCCGTGACCAGACACTTGGTCACTTTGAGCTCATTATGATGATGCATTACCGAGTGGGACCAGAGATACCTCTCCGTCATACGGAGTGACAAATCCCAGTCTTGATCCGTGTCAACCCAACAGACACTTTCGGAGATACCCGTAGTATACCTTTATAGTCACCCAGTTACGTTGTGACGTTTGGTACACCCAAAGCACTCCTACGGTATCCGAGAGTTACACGATCTCATGGTCTAAGGAAAAGATACTTGACATTGGAAAACTCTAGCAAATGAACTATACGATCTTATGCTATGTTTAGGATTGGGTCTTGTCCATCACATCATTCTCCTAATGATGTGATCTCGTTATCAATGACATCCAATGTCCATAGTCAGGAAACCATGACTATCTGTTGATCAACGAGCTAGTCACCTAGAGGCTTACTAGGGACATGTTGGTGTCTATTATTCACACATGTATTACGATTTCCGGATAACACAATTATAGCATGAATAAAGACAATTATCATGAACAAGGAAATATAATAATAATGCTTTTATTATTGCCTCTAGGGCATATTTCCAACACGGTGAAGTGGCATCATCTTCGTCCTCGATCACTCTGGCATTCACAGTTGCCGCAGAGGAAGAGAACTCAGAGTCTTCAAGGGATGGAGTTCGTCGCAACACAGTCCTTCGGGGAGGTGTGGAGTCAAACTTGAAACGTTCAGAGAAGCCATCCTCTTGAAGATCATCCTTAGAACATATAAGCGTCAGCCCTTTCCATGTACGCCGACAGGTTTCATGGGCAACAAAGGCATTCTTGGTGGCAAGATTGCGAATGCGGTTGACATCCACCAAGAGGCTGTGCATTTGGCGCTTCAGCCAGTCATGATGCCTATCCTGTTTCTGATGAAGAGCAACCAGAAGCTCTCGGTCATTGAGAACACGAGATCGCTTCTTGGGTCATTGGGCAATAGTGCTTTCAGTGGCTTCAGTAAGGGCACGATGAGGTGCATGTGTAGTACCAGTCAGAGGATAAACACGAGTGACTGCTTCAACTCCTTCAATGTTCTGAGTGAAACTTTGATGCTCCGCATTCTGAAGACTAAGAGGTTCCTTGGCAGGCTCTGGATAAATGGCTTCAACGGACATATCCACATCAGGCAGAAAGATCCGATGATTGCGAGCAGATGGCTGATATGAGATAGCTGAGTGGAGTTTAATCAGCCGCATTATCCATGGAGCGTAGAACTTCAAGCCAAAAAGATCAGATCCTGATGCAGCAAGTTGGCGGATGAAGAAGTCTTGTGCATTGAAGCATTTGCCATGAAGAATATAGAAGACCAAAGTCTTCATTGCACCTTCCAGTTTTGCATGTGGAGAATGTCCTTTGATGGGCCAGAGAGTTCGCCTTATAATGTGATAGATAGTCCTTGGCAGATACTCAAGGTCTTCAACAAAGAACTCCTTAGGATATGCAGCATCTTGTGGCAAAGGCTTCATCATACTGAGCATCTGACTCATGTTCGGTTCAGGCTTCTGAAAGATGCTCTTCATAGCTTCACTATGAAGCTGACAGCCAGGTTCATAGAGATCTCCAGGAGTGGGCAGACCAGTGAGCTCAATGATATCAAAGGCTTTGGCTTCGTGATGAACATTTCCTGTCATCCACTCAAGGACCCAAGTCTTCGGATCTCTATTGTAACCACGTATGTGAAGTGTGGCATAAAATTGGAGCAGCAACACTTCGTTCCAGTGCTCTTGGTCGGTGACGAAAGGCAACAATCCAACCTCTTTGAAGCAATCCAGAGCTTCTTCCAAACAGGGCAGACCAGCTATTGCTTCGGTGTCAAGACACATATGTGGGAAGATGCGACCTTGATTGTACAGAATGCAGGAGTAATAGCTTCGCTGCGGATAGCTCCAGAACCGATCAGAAGATATTCGTTCCCTTGAGTAGGGGTTCTTGGAGCTATTGAAGAAGGTGTTGTCTGCTTTGAAGCCGTTGACATTAAAGGATCCAGGTGCTGATGCAGGACCTGGAAACCTGGGCAACCTTGGCATTGGCTTATGTACCTGAGGCCTATGCTCAATATGATAGTCAAACTGAGGACCAGCAGCAGGCGCAGGAACAAAAGCAGCAGCATCATTGGCTTCGCTGACTTCTGGTTCTTGGGTTGGTGTAGGCTCCACATTTGCTTCAGCCATAACAACGTCAGTGGCTTCAATGGTGTTGGTGGTGACAGCCTCAAGATTTTCTACCTCCACTTGATGAGCTGGAGGGTCGGGCATAGACACGTTCTCCTCGAGAACAGCTTCTTCAGTAGTTGGGGGTGTAGGGACACGTTCTTCTTCTTGGGTGTCATCGGCTGATGCAGCCGGAATGTCTTCAGCAGTTTTAGCCTCAGACTCGGAGAATTGAGACCTTGGTCCTTTGCGAAGCCTGCGTAACGCTGGCGACGCCTTTGGAGATGGAGTTGGCTGGGCCTCAAAGTCATCTTCTTCTTCTTGTCGGGGTGGTGTGACTTGTTGTTGTGGGTGATCAGCCCATGATGCATCCTGAGCAATTGGCGTCAGAGGACGACCAATGCTGATGAGTTCGTTGTGCGTAAGCACAGGCGATGATACCTGTTGGTGCTCGATCTAAGGAAGAACTACATCATCTTCAACATGGTCATGGTGACCAATGTCTTCAGCTGCGGTGGGATCAACTGCTGGAATGTCTTCAGCTTCATGAGCCTCTGTGAAAGCAGACTCATGGACAGTCAGTTGGCGCTCTTGATGTTCAGCGGCAGGGCGAACCATGGAGATAGGTTCAACAATTAAGGGCTCTGTGGGAGCAGCCCGTTCCTTCTTGGTCTTTCGCTTCTTCTTGGAGGGAGCAGCAGCAGAGGCTTCAGTATGTTTCCTCTTTCTGGCTTCAGCCTCAGCAGTCCTCGTCTTCTTCAGTTCTGAAGCGGTAGACCTGGCTTTTGGCTTCGAGCCAGTCATGCTGGTTGGGAAGACAATGGGATGTGCCTCCTGCCTTGGTGCGTCGGGTTTGGCCATAGCGGGCTTCTTCTTCTGCTTTGCAGCCATCCTGGGGTCGATGCCAGGACGCCCAAGGGCCTTGCGCTTCTCAGCCTCATTGTAGGCTTGCACACACTTGTCAGCCAGGCTCTTCATGCGCTCACGAGAACCTTGAGCTTCTTCACGCTTCTTGAGAAAGGCTTCTTTGAGCTCGTGCAGCATGATCTTGAAGTTCTTGACCTCTTGCACGCTGAGCTTGGCCATATGCTTCTTGAACTGAGCTTTCTCAAAGTCAATCTTCTGCTTCAGTTCAACGATGCGCTGGGCTATAGCTAACTCTGAAGCAATGGCGCCATGGAAGGCAACACTGAGGCCAATGGGAAGTTGCAGATCTTCAAAGCTGAGGTTGGGCGTGTCAAACCACTCATCGATGAAGTCGTGGATGATTGCCACGTCAAAGAGAGGCAAATTGTTGAAGATTTCTGCTTCTTCTTTGCTCTTGATCAGTTGCTCAAGAGCGTCATCTGCAAGATCTTCATCACTGGATAGATCAATGGCATCGTTGCACAGAATAGCAGCAGCAGTTAGTTCTTGGCTGGTATGTGGCAGAGGCATCTTGACTCTCGGGGGCTTGGAGATGCGTGACAGATCTTCAGACTGCACACTGTCTTCAGGAGGTGCAGTAGCCAGTGGCTTCGCCCGTGAGATTTTTGTGTTGGAAATATGCCCTAGAGGCAATAATAAAAGCATTATTATTATATTTCCTTGTTCATGATAATTGTCTTTATTCATGCTATAATTGTGTTATCCGGAAATCGTAATACATGTGTGAATAATAGACACCAACATGTCCCTAGTAAGCCTCTAGGTGACTAGCTCGTTGATCAACAGATAGTCATGGTTTCCTGACTATGGACATTGGATGTCATTGATAACGAGATCACATCATTAGGAGAATGATGTGATGGACAAGACCCAATCCTAAACATAGAATAAGATCGTATAGTTCGTTTGCTAGAGTTTTCCAATGTCAAGTATCTTTTCCTTAGACCATGAGATCGTGTAACTCCCGGATACCATAGGAGTGCTTTGGGTGTTGATGGTGAATAAAACCACTAAGTTCAAGAAAGGCAAGGGTAAGAAGAACTTCAAGAAGGAAGGCAAGGGAGTTTCCGCGCCCGGTAAGCAAGCTGCCGTGAAGAAGCCAAAGAATGGACCCAAGCTCGAGACTGGGTGTTTTTATTGCAAGGGAAGTGGTCACTGGAAGCGGAACTGCCCCAAATACTTAGCGGACAAGAAGGCCGGCAAAACGAAAGGTATATGTGATATACATGTAATTGATGTGTACCTTACCAGTACTCGTAGTAGCTCCTGGGTATTTGATACCGGTGCAGTTGCTCACATTTGTAACTCAAAGCAGGAGCTGCGGAATAAACGGAGACTGGCGAAGGACGAGGTGACGATGCGCGTCGGGAATGGTTCCAAGGTCGATGTGATCGTCGTCGGCACGCTACCTCTACATTAACCTACGGGATTAGTTTTGAACCTCAATAATTGTTATTTAGTGCCAAGTTTGAGCATGAACATTGTATCAGGATCTCGTTTAATGCGAGATGGCGACTCATTTAAATCCGAGAATAATGGTTGTTCTATTTATATGAGAGATATGTTTTATGATCATGCTCCGATGGTGAATGGTTTATTCTTAATGAATCTCGAGCGTAATGCTACACATATTCATAGTGTGAATACCAAAATATGTAAGGTTGATAACGATAGTCCCACATACTTGTGGCATTGCCGCCTTGGTCACATAGGTGTCAAACGCATGAAGAAGCTCCATATAGATGGACTTTTAGAGTCTCTTGATTACGAATTATTTGACACGTGCGAACCATGCCTCATGGGTAAAATGACCAAGACTCCGTTCTCAAGAACAATGGAGCGAGCAACCAACTTATTGGAAATCATACATACTGATGTGTGCGGTCCAATGAGTGTTGAGGCTCGCGGTGGCTATCGTTATGTTCTCACCCTCACTGATGACTTGAGTAGATATGGGTATGTCTACTTAATGAAACACAAGTCTGAGACCTTTGAAAGGTTCAAGGAATTTCAGAGTGAGGTTGAGAATCAACGAGACAGGAAAATCAAGTTCCTGCGATCAGATCGTGGAGGAGAATACTTGAGTCATGAATTTGGCACACACTTAAGAAAATGTGGAATAGTTTCACAACTCATGCCGCCTGGAACACCTCAGCGTAATGGTGTGTCCGAACGTCGTAATCGCACTCTATTAGATATGGTGCGATCTATGATGTCTCTTACCGATTTACCACTATCTTTTTGGGGCTATGCTTTAGAGACTGCCGCATTCACTTTAAATAGGGCTCCGTCGAAATCCGTTGAGACGACACCGTATGAATTATGGTTTGGGAAGAAACCTAAGCTGTCGTTTCTAAAAGTTTGGGGATGCGATGCTTATGTCAAGAAACTTCAACCTGAAAAGCTTGAACCCAAGTCGGAAAAATGCGTCTTCATAGGATACCCTAAATAAACTATTGGGTATACCTTCTACCTCAGATCCGAAGGCAAGATCTTTGTTGCCAAGAATGGATCCTTTCTAGAGAAAGAGTTTCTCTCAAAAGAAATAAGTGGGAAGAAAGTAGAACTTGACGAAGTATTACCTCTTGAACCGGAAAATGGCGCAACTCAAGAAAATGTTCCTGAGGTGCCTGCACCGACTAGAGAGGAAGTTAATGATGATCATGAAACTTCAGATCAAGTTGCTACTGAACTTCATAGGTCCACAAGGACACGTTCCGCACCAGAGTGGTACGGCAACCCTGTCTTGGAAATCATGTTGTTAGACAACGGTGAACCTTCGAACTATGAAGAAGCGATGGCGGGCCCGGATTCCGACAAATGGCTGGAAGCCATGAAATCCGAGATAGGATCCATGTATGAAAACGAAGTATGGACTTTGACTGACTTGCCCGTTGAGCGGCGAGCCATAGAAAATAAATGGATCTTTAAGAAGAAGACAGACGCGGATGGTAATGTTACCATCTATAAAGCTCGACTTGTCGCTAAGGGTTATCGACAAGTTCAAGGGGTTGACTACGATGAGACATTCTCTCCCGTAGCAAAGCTGAAGTCTTTATGAATCATGTTAGCAATTGCCGCATACTATGATTATGAGATATGGCAAATGGACGTCAAAACGGCATTCCTTAACGGTTATCTTAAGGAAGAACTGTATATGATGCAGCCGGAAGGTTTTGTCGATCCTAAGAATGCTGACAAGGTGTGCAAGCTCCAACGCTCGATTTATGGGCTGGTGCAAGCATCTCGGAGTTGGAACATTCGCTTTGATGAGATGATCAAAGCGTTTGGGTTTATGCAGACTAATGTGTTTGTGAGAATTGCAGGATAACACAGGTAGAAGTCCCTCATTGATTCGGTTTTCCTACCAGAGATGACCCCTAAAAATGTATGAAGACATTGAAGTCAAAGGTGGTATGTGAAGACATTCACCTTGAAGACTATGACAAGAGAAGACATCGCATGAAGACTATGGAGCGCGAAGACTTAGATCTTTCGTAGTTCTTTTTCTTCTTTGTTGAGTCATAGGAACCACCGTACTGTTAAGTGGGGTCCAAGAAAACCAGTCAGAACGACTGAAGTGATGTTTAACCAAAATCCTATGTCTTCGAGTGAAGACTATGAGAGCGAATCTTGTTCAGAGTTGGACAAGTCAGCTTTGCTTGTAGCCCAAGTAAAGTTGCCGTGTGTGTTTGAAATCTGACCGTTGGAACCCATGTCAGTTCCTTAGTGACCCAGGGTCATTTCGGACAAATCAGGTCGGGTTGCCTAGTGGCTATAAATAGCCCACCCCCTATAACCATAAACAGTTGGATGCTCAGAGTTAAAGTACGGCTTTTGTCGTTTGAGAGCAACCCACCTCGAAGCCTTTGAGAGAGAATTCCTTGAGAGGATAAAGCCCTAACCACCCAGAGCCAAAGAGTGTTAGGCATCACTTAAGTCTTCTTGTCTGTGTGATCTGAAGACTTATTACACTTGAGGACTGTGAATCCTCCAGACGGTTAGGCGTCGCGTTCTGAGCATCCAAGAGTCATTGTGGATCGCCGGTGAACGAAGTCTGTGAAGGTTTGGAAGTTTACCTTGAAGACTTACCAGAGTGATTGGGCGAGGTCTGTGTGACCTTAGCTCAAGGGGAATACAGAGAGGACTAAGTGTTCTGAGCTGCGTGCTCAGGACTAAGTGTCCGGGACTGAGTGTCCTCAGGTTTAAATACCTATCCTCCCTAACCAGACGTACAACTGTCACAGCAGTTGGAACTGGTCTACCAAACCTTTATCTTCGTCACGCACACTGGTTCTATCCTTCTCATCTCTTTATTTACAGTTGGCTCTTGTAAAGTCAGTGCCTATTTGCTTTATCTATTTGTCTTCACTGTGTACCTGATCCTTACTGCCTAGCTACTATTAGTCATTGTGGTTTCACTTCATTGAATGCTTGACTATTGTCTGTCTAGTGTAGTCTATCTTCCGCTGCATGGAAATAGGTTCATTTCTATCATTTGTCTTTGAAACTTCCATGTTTTGAAGACTTTCATAAAAATTGCCTATTCACCCCCTCTCTAGTCGATATAACACACTTTCAGTACCCACCGAAAACCAATCTAGACCCGTTCCGACACCCTGCCGGAGGGGGCAATCCCTCTCCGGTGGCCATCTTCATCATCCCGGTACTCTCCATGACGAGGAGGGAGTAGTTCTCCCTCGGGGCTGAGGGTATGTACCAGTAGCTATGTGTTTGATCTCTCTCTCGTGTTCTTCAGGTGATACGATCTTGATGTATCACGAGCTTTGCTATTATAGTTGGATCCTATGTTTCTCCTCCCCCTCTTCTCTCTTGTAATGAATTGAGTTTTCCCTTTGGAGTTATCTTATCGGATTGAGTCTTTAAAGATTTGAGAACACTTGATGTATGTCTTGCTGTGCGTATCTGTGGTGACAATGGGATATCACGTGATTCACTTGATGTATGTTTTGGTGATCAACTTGCGGGTTCCGCCCATGAACCTATGCATAGGGGTTGGCACACATTTTCGTCGTGATTCTCCGGTAGAAACTTTGGGGCACTCTTTGAGGTCCTTTGTGTTGGTTGAATAGATGAATCTGAAATTGTGTGATGCATATCGTATAATCATACCCATAGATACTTGAGGTGACATTGGAGTATCTAGGTGACATTAGGGTTTTGGTTGATTTGTGTCTTAAGGTGTTATTCTAGTACGAACTCTAGGGTTGTTTGTGACACTTATAGGAATAGCCCAACGGATTGATTGGAAAGAATAACTTTGAGGTGGTTTCGTACCCTACCATAATCTCTTCGTTTGTTCTCCGCTATTAGTGAGTTTGGAGTGACTCTTTGTTGCATGTTGAGGGATAGTTATGTGATCCAATTATGTTATCATTGTTGAGGGAACTTACACTAGCGAAAGTATGAACCCTAGGCCTTGTTTCCACACATTGCAATACCGTTTACGCTCACTTTTATCACTTGTTACCTTGCTGTTTTTATAATTTCAGATTACAAATATCTTTATCTACCATCCATATACCACTTGTATCACCATCTCTTCGCCGAACTAGTGCACCTATACAATTTACCATTGTATTTGGGTGTGTTGGGGACACAAGAGACTCTTTGTTATTTGGTTGCAGGGTTGCTTGAGAGAGACCATCTTCATCCTACGCCTCCTACGGATTGATAAACCTTAGGTCATCCACTTGAGGGAAATTTGCTACTGTCCTACAAACCTCTGCACTTGGAGGCCCAACAACGTCTACAAGAAGAAGGTTGTGTAGTAGACATCAGTGATGCAAACAATTGTCCCGCGATCCAAACTGATAAAAGTTCGCCGTATGGAGTATCTTCAACCTTGTCGACGTTCAGCGAGCGAAAATAAGCACACATGGCCTAATTCTGTCGAAATTAGTTTGTATGCTTTATTGATACAATTTTACAATGTTCGTTGTTGTTTGTTGAGTTTTGTGGCAGCAAGATTCTCTTGCTTAGGGATTTCCTGCGCGAGTTGCTCCTCTTATTTGTTTCAAATATTCAATTTAAGATATGAATTTCACCAATATATGTCTTTGTGTACGTTCCCTATTGTGTTTTTAGCTGAACCAAATCAGTTATGTTTATATGAATACTAGCTCCTTTTACTTGAGCAAGATCACAAAGAAAGGAATCTATATGAAATTTTAGAAAGCATTCTATATAAGCAACTTCATATTTTGGGATGCCTTTTTACATTTCTTATTAATTTGTAATGGATATGAGCTAACATATCCTATTGTCGGGTATCTGGACTACCATCACTTAATGAAATTGATTTGATCAAACTTTTACTGATGTCAAGTTTTCCACATACATGAGAGTACCATCAGGCATCATACCAAGCATGTTCTTTTCTGTGCAATGCCTACTTGATTAACTGAACTTTTCTTTTCTCATTTCTACCATTTAGTGACATGGATGTTTTTGATGGGGAACGTAGTAATTTCAAAAAAATTCCTACACACACGCAAGATCATGGTGATGCATAGCAACGAGAGGGGAGAGTGTGTCTATGTACCCTCGTAGACCGAAAGCGGAAGCGTTAGCACAACACGGTTGATGTAGTCATACGTCTTCACGATCCGACCGATCAAGTACCGAACGCACGGCGCCTCCGAGTTCTGCACACACTAGTAGAAAAAGGGCCTAATGTGAGACACATTAGTCCCGGTTCAATTTTGGCCCGGTACTAATGGTACCATTAGTGCCGGTTTGAACGGCTATGCATTAATGCCAGTTCGTGTTGAACCTTTAGTACCGGTTCGTGCCACGAACCGGTACTAAAGGGGTGGTGGCAGGCTGGCGTCAGGTCGGTGCCCCACGATCACCTTTAGTACCGGTTCGTGGCACAAACCGGTACTAAAGGGCTAACCTTTAGTACCGGTTCGTGCCATGAACCGGGACTAAAGGGGTCTGACCTATAGTCCCGGTTGGAGAAACAAACCGGGACTATAGGGCAATTTTCAAACTCTACCCCCCCCCCCCCCCCCCCCCCCCCCCCCC